>NW_026047854.1:7500-12500 GCF_023864345.2 Schistocerca serialis cubense
CATTAGCCATACACTGGGGGAAACGGCCGACAGGGGCGGCAACATAGTGGAGCCGCAGTGTCACTAATGTACAGAGATAGAACAGTTTCGACTGGAACTAGAGTAACCGTATACACGGCACTGATTAGTAATAGATGCAGAGCCATCAGAATACAGATAATATATACAACCGTCCCTATACATGCTGAAAGACTCTGCACACAATGAGAACCACACGTCAGCCAGACACTCTTATCACACACTACTCTCTTATCACACACAATATCTAACCACCAGCATGGAAGAACATCCAGTGCATCCTCTCCGCCACATGACACAATCCACACTATCATTACCAGACCGGGAGGTCCACCCAGAAAACACAATATCCCACCCTTCCGACATCCGCACATTGCTCAGCTAAGCCACGAACACCCACACATGTCCTACACAGTGGTGCACCCAACATCACAATACTGCCTCCTGTCACAGCACACAAACAATGGCAGGAATGAAAGACACAGATCTGCCACAACCATGGAATCGGAGCGCCGCCTGTCATGAGCCAAAAGTGCATCCTGACGTGACAAATCGGATAATACCGCAGGCATCCAATTACGATAATCACTATCAACGAACCTGCCGCCCCCCCCCCCAATACACCTTTCCCTACAACAATGTGTATCTGAACCTAACCTATATCGTACCTTAACCTAACCTATATCGTACCTTAACCTAACCTATATCGTACCTTAACCTAACCTATATCGTACCTTAACCTAACCTATATCGTACCTTAACCTAACCTATATCGTACCTTAACCTAACCTATATCGTACCTTAACCTAACCTATATCGTACCTTAACCTAACCTATATCGTACCTTAACCTAACCTATATCGTACCTTAACCTAACCTATATCGTGCCTTAACCTAACCTATATCGTGCCTTAACCTAACCTATATCGTGCCTTAACCTAACCTATATCGTGCCTTAACCTAACCTATATCGTGCCTTAACCTAACCTATATCGTGCCTTAACCTAACCTATATCGTGCCTTAACCTAACCTATATCGTGCCTTAACCTAACCTAATTTGTGCCTTAACCTAACCTAATTTGTGCCTTAACCTAACCTAATTTGTGCCTTAACCTAACCTAATTTGTGCCTTAACCTAACCTAATTTGTGCCTTAACCTAACCTAATTTGTGCCTTAACCTAACCTAATTTGTGCCGTAACCTAACCTAATTTGTGCCGTAACGTAACCCATGTTGTGCCGTAACGTAACCCATGTTGTGCCGTAACGTAACCCATGTTGTGCCGTAACGTAACCCATGTTGTGCCGTAACGTAACCCATGTTGTGCCGTAACGTAACCCATGTTGTGCCGTAACCTAACCCATGTTGTGCCTTAACCTAACCCATGTTGTGCCTTAACCTAACCCATGTTGTGCCTTAACCTAACCCATGTTGTGCCTTAACCTAACCCATGTTGTGCCTTAACCTAACCCACGTTGTGCCTTAACCTAACCTACGTTGTGCCTTAACCTAACCCATGTTGTGCCTTAACCTAACCCATGTTGTGCCTTAACCTAACCCATGTTGTGCCTTAACCTAACCCATGTTGTGCCTTAACCTAACCCATGTTGTGCCTTAACCTAACCCATGTTGTGCCTTAACCTAACCCATGGTGTGCCTTAACCTAACCCATGTTGTGCCTTAACCTAACCCATGTTGTGCCTTAACCTAACCCACGTTGTGCCTTAACCTAACCCACGTTGTGCCTTAACCTAACCCACGTTGTGCCTTAACCTAACCCACGTTGTGCCTTAACCTAACCTACGTTGTGCCTTAACCTAACCCATGTTGTGCCTTAACCTAACCCATGTTGTGCCTTAACCTAACCCATGTTGTGCCTTAACCTAACCCATGTTGTGCCTTAACCTAACCCATGTTGTGCCTTAACCTAACCCATGGTGTGCCTTAACCTAACCCATGGTGTGCCTTAACCTAACCCATGGTGTGCCTTAACCTAACCCATGTTGTGCCTTAACCTAACCCATGTTGTGCCTTAACCTAACCCATGTTGTGCCTTAACCTAACCCATGTTGTGCCTTAACCTAACCCATGTTGTGCCTTAACCTAACCCATGTTGTGCCTTAACCTAACCCATGTTGTGCCTTAACCTAACCCATGTTGTGCCTTAACCTAACCCATGTTGTGCCTTAACCTAACCCATGTTGTGCCTTAACCTAACCCATGTTGTGCCTTAACCTAACCCATGTTGTGCCTTAACCTAACCCATGTTGTGCCTTAACCTAACCCATGTTGTGCCTTAACCTAACCCATGTTGTGCCTTAACCTAACCCATGTTGTGCCTTAACCTAACCCATGTTGTGCCTTAACCTAACCCATGTTGTGCCTTAACCTAACCCATGTTGTGCCTTAACCTAACCCATGTTGTGCCTTAACCTAACCCATGTTGTGCCTTAACCTAACCCATGTTGTGCCTTAACCTAACCCATGTTGTGCCTTAACCTAACCCATGTTGTGCCTTAACCTAACCCATGTTGTGCCTTAACCTAACCCATGTTGTGCCTTAACCTAACCCATGTTGTGCCTTAACCTAACCCATGTTGTGCCTTAACCTAACCCATGTTGTGCCTTAACCTAACCCATGTTGTGCCTTAACCTAACCCATGTTGTGCCTTAACCTAACCCATGTTGTGCCTTAACCTAACCCATGTTGTGCCTTAACCTAACCCATGTTGTGCCTTAACCTAACCCATGTTGTGCCTTAACCTAACCCATGTTGTGCCTTAACCTAACCCATGTTGTGCCTTAACCTAACCCATGTTGTGCCTTAACCTAACCCATGTTGTGCCTTAACGTAACCCATGTTGTGCCTTAACCTAACCTATAATGTGCCTTAACCTAACCTAAAGTGCGCCGTAACCTAAACTATATTGCGCCTTAACCTGACGCACGTTGTCGCTGAACCTGCTCTGTAATTGTTATGCAACCCGTTAAAGTAGTGTAGTGTTGCCTAACCGCAACCCTCGCAATATAGTTCGCTACTCGCACTGCCCGGTCCCCTGTGTATCGCGTCATGTTAAACACCTTGCAGGTGTTGCTGACTTTCCACATGCTCCTGCTATACACTGTAGTGTGGATAGCAGCAGGACGTACATGCCCCCCCCCCTTCCCCCCTGCCTTCGCAAGCTGGTCGGTGAGAAGTTTGCATGTTCAATGCCCTTCGCATGCCGACGTACTCAGCCTACGTTGTGGTACGGCCTGTCACCTGTCCGCCGATGTACGCAAAACCCACAAACTGTACTGCACATTGCTCCGTATGTACTGAATGATACATCGTGGCCCATGTGACCGTATGACGACAGCGCCTAGCAACGGCGGACCATACAGTCCAAATATTGTGCACGCAGCTACGTGTCGTCTCCCTATAAGAGCTGGATTGCAGTGTGGTACGCCATACAGACGTGTGGGAGGAACGGACGCCCTGGATGGCGATCAGCATGAGCAGTCTGTTGATGTAGTGGAGCGTGTATTCGGACGTAGTCGTCTCTTCTCACACACCGTGATAGCATGTTGCACCGCGTTCCACATCTGCGACATGCTGCAGAGGCGGGCTGACAGTCGTTCGCGCAATGGACACCGCATACGTACGGGGTCTACCTTCCACGTGTTCTCTAGGCGTGCACATGTTGTTGCGTCTATGTGGGCAGACGTAGTGTGTTGTGACACCTGACACAGGCATGCAATACTCGTTGCAAATGGCGATGGACGTGTACGTTTGCTGGTGACGTTACGCAAATGAACAACCGGTAACCCGTTGTGGTGCGGTTGTTCTCGCTAGAGGTGAATCAGTGTTGGCGACGATCGGTCGAGCTATTAACCGGTTGTTTCAGGGATACCCACCATGCCCACGAACGTGAAAGGGGACCCACCATGCCCACGAACGTGAAAGGGGATCTGGGTGTGAGGCGATACGCGGCGGTGGCTGGGTGGGACCGTCCCCGGCCGGTGAGGGGGGGCCGCCCGGCGTGCTGGCAGCGCGGTGCGTGGGCGCACGCGCTACAGCCGGCTGGTGGGGGCGGCCGGTGGCAGGCGCGCCGGCCGACGGACGCGGCAGGCGGCGCAGCTGCGCGCCGGCGCCCCCTGCTCGCGGCGCCTTGCGGCCAAAGTAGGTCCTCGCGGGCCCGGTGCGAAGCGCGGTGGCCATCTGCAGTGTGCTGGTCCGATTGAGGACTTTGTGCGCTGAGGATGCGCCGCCGCCCGGCGCTCGGCGCCGCGACGCCGTCTGCTGCTCGGTCGCCCCAGCGGTTCTCGCAGGTGGTTTGTATCGCAGCTGTGCGGACGTGTTGGCGCGTGCGCTGTGCTGGGAGAGTTCGCTTCGGCACCCAAGTAGGGCTTTTGTCCTTCTGTGGCGCTGGCGTTGGAGCTGCCGGTCACCGTAGGTGGCGCGTGTTGTCTCCCGCCGGCAATGCCACGACAGCACGCTCCCGGGCCTCTGTCGGCAGCGGCAAGCTCAGTTGGGAGCACGGGTGGTCGCACCTAAAGCGTCTACTCGCCTAACTCCGGGCGATTGCGCCTCTCTCGAACCCGACCAAGTACTTAGGACGGCGCTGCGCGCCGCCGGGACCTGAGAGGGTTTCGAGGTGTGTTGTGCAGGGGAGCTCAGCCTCCTCCTGT
Source organism: Schistocerca serialis cubense (assembly GCF_023864345.2). Classification (NCBI taxonomy): domain Eukaryota; kingdom Metazoa; phylum Arthropoda; class Insecta; order Orthoptera; family Acrididae; genus Schistocerca; species Schistocerca serialis. Next base: position 12,191 of record NW_026047854.1, read on the forward strand.
TTGCAGAATAATTGAGCGGACGCTTGCGTGTTCGCGCGGGCCCCCGGGACACACTCCCGGGCGGCCGGCTGCTCAGCTCTAGTTGACGCAGCTCCCTGGTTGATCCTGCCAGTAGTCATATGCTTGTCTCAAAGATTAAGCCATGCATGTCTCAGTACAAGCCGCATTAAGGTGAAACCGCGAATGGCTCATTAAATCAGTTATGGTTCCTTAGATCGTACCCACGTTACTTGGATAACTGTGGTAATTCTAGAGCTAATACATGCAAACAGAGTCCCGACCAGAGATGGAAGGGACGCTTTTATTAGAT
>NW_026047854.1:20000-26988 GCF_023864345.2 Schistocerca serialis cubense
ACAGTGCCCATCTTTCGACGCCACCCACAAAGCATGCAGCCTCTGTCGACCACAGCACCCATACGCCAGTGCCTCTGCCGCACGAAGTCGTGGACCGGCAATCACACCACCTGCACCCGTTCGTGCCCCACCCCAACCGCCCAACTCGCATCGCCAGCGGATGAACGGCGGACGTTTCCCGCACTCGTAAGGTGCAATTCACACCTATAACATGCGTTTCATGAAGAGATATTTCCAATATGCGACATTCCCGCTGTCCCTATTCATGAGCTGCGAGCTGTACCACGTACAAGCTACAGACGCGATCGCATTGCTCACTGTACGGATTCTCATGCTGAGCCATCAGCTAGGAAGCGCCCCATCCATGTCGGCACCCGTGGGCGTTGCACTCGCAGTCGCAAAAAACGCTGGGCAAATATATATCTCGGAAGAGTAACGACAGTCCGAGCCTCCTGGCGTTGCACTCGCAGCCGCAAAAAAACGCTGGGCACATATATGTCTCGGAAGAGTAACGACAGTCCGAGTCTCCTGCGTGGGAAGAGTCTTTCTAGGCCCTGACCCACGGGAAGGGTGTAGCTTCCCCCATCCCGGACATTTGACGTCGTCACACTACCGGTATTGACTAATAGACTGATTGCTGATAATCATTAGCCATACACTGGGGGAAACGGCCGACAGGGGCGGCAACATAGTGGAGCCGCAGTGTCACTAATGTACAGAGATAGAACAGTTTCGACTGGAACTAGAGTAACCGTATACACGGCACTGATTAGTAATAGATGCAGAGCCATCAGAATACAGATAATATATACAACCGTCCCTATACATGCTGAAAGACTCTGCACACAATGAGAACCACACGTCAGCCAGACACTCTTATCACACACTACTCTCTTATCACACACAATATCTAACCACCAGCATGGAAGAACATCCAGTGCATCCTCTCCGCCACATGACACAATCCACACTATCATTACCAGACCGGGAGGTCCACCCAGAAAACACAATATCCCACCCTTCCGACATCCGCACATTGCTCAGCTAAGCCACGAACACCCACACATGTCCTACACAGTGGTGCACCCAACATCACAATACTGCCTCCTGTCACAGCACACAAACAATGGCAGGAATGAAAGACACAGATCTGCCACAACCATGGAATCGGAGCGCCGCCTGTCATGAGCCAAAAGTGCATCCTGACGTGACAAATCGGATAATACCGCAGGCATCCAATTACGATAATCACTATCAACGAACCTGCCGCCCCCCCCCCCAATACACCTTTCCCTACAACAATGTGTATCTGAACCTACGCTATATCGTACCTTAACCTAACCTATATCGTACCTTAACCTAACCTATATCGTACCTTAACCTAACCTATATCGTACCTTAACCTAACCTATATCGTACCTTAACCTAACCTATATCGTACCTTAACCTAACCTATATCGTACCTTAACCTAACCTATATCGTACCTTAACCTAACCTATATCGTACCTTAACCTAACCTATATCGTACCTTAACCTAACCTATATCGTACCTTAACCTAACCTATATCGTGCCTTAACCTAACCTATATCGTGCCTTAACCTAACCTATATCGTGCCTTAACCTAACCTATATCGTGCCTTAACCTAACCTATATCGTGCCTTAACCTAACCTATATCGTGCCTTAACCTAACCTATATCGTGCCTTAACCTAACCTATATCGTGCCTTAACCTAACCTATATCGTGCCTTAACCTAACCTAATTTGTGCCTTAACCTAACCTAATTTGTGCCTTAACCTAACCTAATTTGTGCCTTAACCTAACCTAATTTGTGCCTTAACCTAACCTAATTTGTGCCTTAACCTAACCTAATTTGTGCCTTAACCTAACCTAATTTGTGCCTTAACCTAACCTAATTTGTGCCGTAACCTAACCTAATTTGTGCCGTAACGTAACCCATGTTGTGCCGTAACGTAACCCATGTTGTGCCGTAACGTAACCCATGTTGTGCCGTAACGTAACCCATGTTGTGCCGTAACGTAACCCATGTTGTGCCGTAACGTAACCCATGTTGTGCCGTAACGTAACCCATGTTGTGCCGTAACCTAACCCATGTTGTGCCTTAACCTAACCCATGTTGTGCCTTAACCTAACCCATGTTGTGCCTTAACCTAACCCATGTTGTGCCTTAACCTAACCCATGTTGTGCCTTAACCTAACCCATGTTGTGCCTTAACCTAACCCACGTTGTGCCTTAACCTAACCTACGTTGTGCCTTAACCTAACCCATGTTGTGCCTTAACCTAACCCATGTTGTGCCTTAACCTAACCCATGTTGTGCCTTAACCTAACCCATGTTGTGCCTTAACCTAACCCATGTTGTGCCTTAACCTAACCCATGTTGTGCCTTAACCTAACCCATGTTGTGCCTTAACCTAACCCATGGTGTGCCTTAACCTAACCCATGTTGTGCCTTAACCTAACCCATGTTGTGCCTTAACCTAACCCACGTTGTGCCTTAACCTAACCCACGTTGTGCCTTAACCTAACCCACGTTGTGCCTTAACCTAACCCACGTTGTGCCTTAACCTAACCTACGTTGTGCCTTAACCTAACCCATGTTGTGCCTTAACCTAACCCATGTTGTGCCTTAACCTAACCCATGTTGTGCCTTAACCTAACCCATGTTGTGCCTTAACCTAACCCATGTTGTGCCTTAACCTAACCCATGGTGTGCCTTAACCTAACCCATGGTGTGCCTTAACCTAACCCATGGTGTGCCTTAACCTAACCCATGTTGTGCCTTAACCTAACCCATGTTGTGCCTTAACCTAACCCATGTTGTGCCTTAACCTAACCCATGTTGTGCCTTAACCTAACCCATGTTGTGCCTTAACCTAACCCATGTTGTGCCTTAACCTAACCCATGTTGTGCCTTAACCTAACCCATGTTGTGCCTTAACCTAACCCATGTTGTGCCTTAACCTAACCCATGTTGTGCCTTAACCTAACCCATGTTGTGCCTTAACCTAACCCATGTTGTGCCTTAACCTAACCCATGTTGTGCCTTAACCTAACCCATGTTGTGCCTTAACCTAACCCATGTTGTGCCTTAACCTAACCCATGTTGTGCCTTAACCTAACCCATGTTGTGCCTTAACCTAACCCATGTTGTGCCTTAACCTAACCCATGTTGTGCCTTAACCTAACCCATGTTGTGCCTTAACCTAACCCATGTTGTGCCTTAACCTAACCCATGTTGTGCCTTAACCTAACCCATGTTGTGCCTTAACCTAACCCATGTTGTGCCTTAACCTAACCCATGTTGTGCCTTAACCTAACCCATGTTGTGCCTTAACCTAACCCATGTTGTGCCTTAACCTAACCCATGTTGTGCCTTAACCTAACCCATGTTGTGCCTTAACCTAACCCATGTTGTGCCTTAACCTAACCCATGTTGTGCCTTAACCTAACCCATGTTGTGCCTTAACCTAACCCATGTTGTGCCTTAACCTAACCCATGTTGTGCCTTAACCTAACCCATGTTGTGCCTTAACCTAACCCATGTTGTGCCTTAACCTAACCCATGTTGTGCCTTAACGTAACCCATGTTGTGCCTTAACGTAACCCATGTTGTGCCTTAACCTAACCTATAATGTGCCTTAACCTAACCTAAAGTGCGCCGTAACCTAAACTATATTGCGCCTTAACCTGACGCACGTTGTCGCTGAACCTGCTCTGTAATTGTTATGCAACCCGTTAAAGTAGTGTAGTGTTGCCTAACCGCAACCCTCGCAATATAGTTCGCTACTCGCACTGCCCGGTCCCCTGTGTATCGCGTCATGTTAAACACCTTGCAGGTGTTGCTGACTTTCCACATGCTCCTGCTATACACTGTAGTGTGGATAGCAGCAGGACGTACATGCCCCCCCCCTTCCCCCCTGCCTTCGCAAGCTGGTCGGTGAGAAGTTTGCATGTTCAATGCCCTTCGCATGCCGACGTACTCAGCCTACGTTGTGGTACGGCCTGTCACCTGTCCGCCGATGTACGCAAAACCCACAAACTGTACTGCACATTGCTCCGTATGTACTGAATGATACATCGTGGCCCATGTGACCGTATGACGACAGCGCCTAGCAACGGCGGACCATACAGTCCAAATATTGTGCACGCAGCTACGTGTCGTCTCCCTATAAGAGCTGGATTGCAGTGTGGTACGCCATACAGACGTGTGGGAGGAACGGACGCCCTGGATGGCGATCAGCATGAGCAGTCTGTTGATGTAGTGGAGCGTGTATTCGGACGTAGTCGTCTCTTCTCACACACCGTGATAGCATGTTGCACCGCGTTCCACATCTGCGACATGCTGCAGAGGCGGGCTGACAGTCGTTCGCGCAATGGACACCGCATACGTACGGGGTCTACCTTCCACGTGTTCTCTAGGCGTGCACATGTTGTTGCGTCTATGTGGGCAGACGTAGTGTGTTGTGACACCTGACACAGGCATGCAATACTCGTTGCAAATGGCGATGGACGTGTACGTTTGCTGGTGACGTTACGCAAATGAACAACCGGTAACCCGTTTGTGGTGCGGTTGTTCTCGCTAGAGGTGAATCAGTGTTGGCGACGATCGGTCGAGCTATTAACCGGTTGTTTCAGGGATACCCACCATGCCCACGAACGTGAAAGGGGACCCACCATGCCCACGAACGTGAAAGGGGATCTGGGTGTGAGGCGATACGCGGCGGTGGCTGGGTGGGACCGTCCCCGGCCGGTGAGGGGGGGCCGCCCGGCGTGCTGGCAGCGCGGTGCGTGGGCGCACGCGCTACAGCCGGCTGGTGGGGGCGGCCGGTGGCAGGCGCGCCGGCCGACGGACGCGGCAGGCGGCGCAGCTGCGCGCCGGCGCCCCCTGCTCGCGGCGCCTTGCGGCCAAAGTAGGTCCTCGCGGCCCGGTGCGAAGCGCGGTGGCCATCTGCAGTGTGCTGGTCCGATTGAGGACTTTGTGCGCTGAGGATGCGCCGCCGCCCGGCGCTCGGCGCCGCGACGCCGTCTGCTGCTCGGTCGCCCCAGCGGTTCTCGCAGGTGGTTTGTATCGCAGCTGTGCGGACGTGTTGGCGCGTGCGCTGTGCTGGGAGAGTTCGCTTCGGCACCCAAGTAGGGCTTTTGTCCTTCTGTGGCGCTGGCGTTGGAGCTGCCGGTCACCGTAGGTGGCGCGTGTTGTCTCCCGCCGGCAATGCCACGACAGCACGCTCCCGGGCCTCTGTCGGCAGCGGCAAGCTCAGTTGGGAGCACGGGTGGTCGCACCTAAGCGTTCTACTCGCCCTAACTCCGGGCGATTGCGCCTCTCTCGAACCCGACCAAGTACTTAGGACGGCGCTGCGCGCCGCCGGGACCTGAGAGGGTTTCGAGGTGTGTTGTGCAGGGGAGCTCAGCCTCCTCCTGTTTGCAGAATAATTGAGCGGGACGCTTGCGTGTTCGCGGCGGGCCCCCGGGACACACTCCCGGGCGGCCGGCTGCTCAGCTCTATTGACGCAGCTCCCTGGTTGATCCTGCCAGTAGTCATATGCTTTGTCTCAAAGATTAAGCCATGCATGTCTCAGTACAAGCCGCATTAAGGTGAAACCGCGAATGGCTCATTAAATCAGTTATGGTTCCTTAGATCGTACCACGTTACTTGGATAACTGTGGTAATTCTAGAGCTAATACATGCAAACAGAGTCCCGACCAGAGATGGAAGGGACGCTTTTATTAGATCAAAACCAATCGGTCGGCTCGTCCGGTCCGTTTGCCTTGGTGACTCTGAATAACTTAGGGCTGATCGCACGGTCCTCGTACGGCGACGCATCTTTCAAATGTCTGCCTTATCAACTGTCGATGGTAGTTCTGCGCCTACCATGGTTGTAACGGGTAACGGGGAATCAGGGTTCGATTCCGGAGAGGGAGCCTGAGAAACGGCTACCACATCCAAGGAAGGCAGCAGGCGCGCAAATTACCCACTCCCGGCACGGGGAGGTAGTGACGAAAAATAACGATACGGGACTCATCCGAGGCCCCGTAATCGGAATGAGTACACTTTAAATCCTTTAACGAGTATCTATTGGAGGCAAGTCTGGTGCCAGCAGCCGCGGTAATTCCAGCTCCAATAGCGTATATTAAAGTTGTTGCGGTTAAAAAGCTCGTAGTTGGATTTGTGTCCCACGCTGTTGGTTCACCGCCCGTCGGTGTTTAACTGGCATGTATCGTGGGACGTCCTGCCGGTGGGGCGAGCCGAAGGCGTGCGAACCGCCTCGTGCGTGCTCGTGCGTCCCGAGGCGGACCCGTTGAAATCCTACCAGGGTGCTCTTTATTGAGTGTCTCGGTGGGCCGGCACGTTTACTTTGAACAAATTAGAGTGCTTAAAGCAGGCAAGCCCGCCTGAATACTGTGTGCATGGAATAATGGGAATAGGACCCTCGGTTCTATTTTGTTGGTTTTCGGAACCCGAGGTAATTATTAATAGGGTCAGGCGGGGGCATTCGTATTGCGACGTTAGAGGTGAAATTCTTGGATCGTCGCAAGACGAACAGAAGCGAAAGCATTTGCCAAGTATGTTTTCATTATCAAGAACGAAAGTTAGAGGTTCGAAGGCGATCAGATACCGCCCTAGTTCTAACCATAAACGATGCCAGCCAGCGATCCGCCGCAGTTCCTCCGATGACTCGGCGGGCAGCCTCCGGGAAACCAAAGCTTTTGGGTTCCGGGGGAAGTATGGTTGCAAAGCTGAAACTTAAAGGAATTGACGGAAGGGCACCACCAGGAGTGGAGCCTGCGGCTTAATTTGACTCAACACGGGAAACCTCACCAGGCCCGGACACCGGAAGGATTGACAGATTGATAGCTCTTTCTTGATTCGGTGGGTGGTGGTGCATGGCCGTTCTTAGTTGGTGGAGCGATTTGTCTGGTTAATTCCGATAACGAACGAGACTCTAGCCTGCTAACTAGTCGCG
>NW_026047855.1:0-5000 GCF_023864345.2 Schistocerca serialis cubense
CAGATGGAGTTTACCACCCACTTGGAGCTGCACTCTCAAGCAACCCGACTCGAAGGAGAGGTCCCGCCGACGCTCGCACCGGCCGCTACGGGCCTGGCACCCTCTACGGGCCGTGGCCTCATTCAAGTTGGACTTGGGCTCGGCGCGAGGCGTCGGGGTAGTGGACCCTCCCAAACACCACATGCCACGACAGGCGGCAGCCTGCGGGGTTCGGTGCTGGACTCTTCCCTGTTCGCTCGCCGCTACTGGGGGAATCCTTGTTAGTTTCTTTTCCTCCGCTTAGTAATATGCTTAAATTCAGCGGGTAGTCTCGCCTGCTCTGAGGTCGTTGTACGAGGTGTCGCACGCCACACCGCCAGCCGGCTGTGCACGCTACCGAGTAAGTACCGGTATGCGAACCGCCAGGCGACGGGCGCGCATCGCACGTTTAAGGAGGCGCGGCCGGCCCCACAGGCGGCCGCGACGCTCCCAGGTCTGCGAAGCGGGGCAAACGCCGCGCGCTTCAGTATACGTAGCCGACCCTCAGCCAGACGTGGCCCGGGAACGGAATCCATGGACCGCAATGTGCGTTCGAAACGTCGATGTTCATGTGTCCTGCAGTTCACATGTCGACGCGCAATTTGCTGCGTTCTTCATCGACCCACGAGCCGAGTGATCCACCGTCCTGGGTGATCTTTTTCTTAGTTTCCACTGTCTCTTTCAAGACAGTTGCATAGGCGGGACGTAGGCGTGTGGCGGCCCCTGTTCAAGCGTTCTGTGTCCAACAGCCTCACGGCCGATGGGCGTCGTACGGCTCCACACCGGAGCGGACAGGCAGTCGGGCGAAAGTCATTCAAAACCGGCGCCAGGCGCCAGGTGCCGCAGGCCAGCCGCTCCAGCGCTTCAGCGCTCGTACCACACAACATTGGCGTTAGTTTTGAGAAGCACGCGTGGTTCCGCACGCGGCGCACGGCTACTGCGAGCCGTACAGGTAGCGTGTTGCGCGACACGACACGCACATCGAAAGACATGCAGTCTAGTCGGTAATGATCCTTCCGCAGGTTCACCTACGGAAACCTTGTTACGACTTTTACTTCCTCTAAATGATCAAGTTTGGTCATCTTTCCGGTAGCATCGGCAACGACAGAGTCAATGCCGCGTACCAGTCCGAAGACCTCACTAAATCATTCAATCGGTAGTAGCGACGGGCGGTGTGTACAAAGGGCAGGGACGTAATCAACGCGAGCTTATGACTCGCGCTTACTGGGAATTCCTCGTTCATGGGGAACAATTGCAAGCCCCAATCCCTAGCACGAAGGAGGTTCAGCGGGTTACCCCGACCTTTCGGCCTAGGAAGACACGCTGATTCCTTCAGTGTAGCGCGCGTGCGGCCCAGAACATCTAAGGGCATCACAGACCTGTTATTGCTCAATCTCGTGCGGCTAGAAGCCGCCTGTCCCTCTAAGAAGAAAAGTAATCGCTGACAGCACGAAGGATGTCACGCGACTAGTTAGCAGGCTAGAGTCTCGTTCGTTATCGGAATTAACCAGACAAATCGCTCCACCAACTAAGAACGGCCATGCACCACCACCCACCGAATCAAGAAAGAGCTATCAATCTGTCAATCCTTCCGGTGTCCGGGCCTGGTGAGGTTTCCCGTGTTGAGTCAAATTAAGCCGCAGGCTCCACTCCTGGTGGTGCCCTTCCGTCAATTCCTTTAAGTTTCAGCTTTGCAACCATACTTCCCCCGGAACCCAAAAGCTTTGGTTTCCCGGAGGCTGCCCGCCGAGTCATCGGAGGAACTGCGGCGGATCGCTGGCTGGCATCGTTTATGGTTAGAACTAGGGCGGTATCTGATCGCCTTCGAACCTCTAACTTTCGTTCTTGATTAATGAAAACATACTTGGCAAATGCTTTCGCTTCTGTTCGTCTTGCGACGATCCAAGAATTTCACCTCTAACGTCGCAATACGAATGCCCCCGCCTGTCCCTATTAATCATTACCTCGGGTTCCGAAAACCAACAAAATAGAACCGAGGTCCTATTCCATTATTCCATGCACACAGTATTCAGGCGGGCTTGCCTGCTTTAAGCACTCTAATTTGTTCAAAGTAAACGTGCCGGCCCACCGAGACACTCACTCAAGAGCACCCTGGTAGGATTGCAACGGGGTCCGCCTCGGGACGCACGAGCACGCACGAGGCGCGTCGCACGCCTTCAGCTCGCCCCACCGGCAGGACGTCCCACGATACATGCCAGTTAAACACCGACGGGCGGTGAACCAACAGCGTGGGACACAAATCCAACTACGAGCTTTTTAACCGCAACAACTTTAATATACGCTATTGGAGCTGGAATTACCGCGGCTGCTGGCACCAGACTTGCCCTCCAATAGATACTCGTTAAAGGATTTAAAGTGTACTCATTCCGATTACGGGGCCTCGGATGAGTCCCGTATCGTTATTTTTCGTCACTACCTCCCCGTGCCGGGAGTGGGTAATTTGCGCGCCTGCTGCCTTCCTTGGATGTGGTAGCCGTTTCTCAGGCTCCCTCTCCGGAATCGAACCCTGATTCCCCGTTACCCGTTACAACCATGGTAGGCGCAGAACCTACCATCGACAGTTGATAAGGCAGACATTTGAAAGATGCGTCGCCGGTACGAGGACCGTGCGATCAGCCCAAAGTTATTCAGAGTCACCAAGGCAAACGGACCGGACGAGCCGACCGATTGGTTTTGATCTAATAAAAGCGTCCCTTCCATCTCTGGTCGGGACTCTGTTTGCATGTATTAGCTCTAGAATTACCACAGTTATCCAAGTAACGTGGGTACGATCTAAGGAACCATAACTGATTTAATGAGCCATTCGCGGTTTCACCTTAATGCGGCTTGTACTGAGACATGCATGGCTTAATCTTTGAGACAAGCATATGACTACTGGCAGGATCAACCAGGGAGCTGCGTCAACTAGAGCTGAGCAGCCGGCCGCCCGGGAGTGTGTCCCGGGGGCCCGCGCGAACACGCAAGCGTCCGCTCAATTATTCTGCAAACAGGAGGAGGCTGAGCTCCCCTGCACAATACACCTCGAAACCCTCTCAGGTCCCGGCGGCGCGCAGCGCCGTCCTAAGTACTTGGTCGGGTTCGAGAGAGGCGCAATCGCCCGGAGTTTGGCGAGTAGACGCTTTAGGTGCGACCACCCGTGCTCCCAACTGAGCTTGCCGCTGCCGACAGAGGCCCGGGAGCGTGCTGTCGTGGCATTGCCGGCGGGAGACAACACGCGCCACCTACGGTGGCCGGCAGCTCCAACGCCAGCGCCACAGAAGGACAAAAGCCCCACTTGGGTGCCGAAGCGAACTCTCCCAGCACAGCGCACGCGCCAACACGTCCGCACAGCTGCGATACAATCCACCTGCGAGAACCGCAGAGGCGACCGAGCAGCAGACGGCGTCGCGGCGCCGAGCGCCGGGCGGCGGCGCATCCTCAGCGCACACAGTCCTCAATCGGACCAGCACACTGCAGATGTCCACCGCGCTTCGCACCGGGCCCGCGAGGACCTACTTTGGCCGCACGGCGCCGCGTGCAGGGTGCGCCGGCGCGCAGCTGCGCCGCCTGCCGCCTCCGTCGGCCGGCGCGCCTGCCACTGGCCGCCCCCACCAGCCGGCTGTAGCGCGTGCGCCCACGCACCGCGCGGCCAGCACGCCGGGAGGCCCCCCCTCACCGGCCGGGGACGGTCCCACCCAGCCACCGCCGCGTATCGCTTCACACCCACATGCCATTCACGTTCGTGGGCATGGTGGGTATCGCTGAAACAACCGGTTGGTAGCTCAACCGATCGTCGCCATCACTGATTCACCTCTAGCGAGAACAACCGCACCACAACGGTTTACCAGTTCTTCATTTGCGTAACGTCACCAGCAAACGTAGACGTCCATCGCCATTTGCAAATTCAACGATTGTTGCATGCCTGTGTCAGGTGTCACGACACACTATGTCTGCCCACATACACGCAACAACATGTGCACGCTTCGCGAACACGTGGAAGGTGGCCCCCGTACGTATGCGATGTCCATTGCGCGAACGACTGTCAACCGGCCTCTGTCGCATGTCGCAGATGTGGAACGCAGTGCACCATGCTATCACGGTGTGTGAGAAGAGACGACTACGTCTGACAACACGCGCCACTACATCAACAGACGGCTCATGCTGATCGCCATCCACGGCATACCATACTTCAATCCAGCTCTTATAGGGAGACGACACGTAGCTGAGTGCACAATATTTGGACCGTATGGTTCGCCGTTGTTGGCGCAGTCGTGGTACGGTCACACATGTACCACGATGTATCATTCAGTACATGAGGACCAATGTGCAGTACAGTGTGTGATTTGGACGTACAACATCAGCGGACAGTTGACACAAGCCGTACCACAACGTAGGCTGTGCTTCGCCATGCGAATGCCAATGAACAACTGCGAAGGGCATTGAGCATGTACGTCCTGCTGCCATCCGCATTACAGTGTATAGCTGCAAGGTGTTTAACATGAAGCGATACTCTGGGGACCGGGCAGTGCGAGTAGCAAACTATATTGCGGGGGTTGCAGTTAGGCAACACTACACTAATTTAACGCGTCGTATGACAATTACAGAGCAGGTTAAGGCCCAACGTGTGTTGGGTTAAGGTACAATATAGGTTAGGTTAAGGTACAATATAGGTTAGGTTACGGTACAATATGGGTTAGGTTAAGGGACAATATGGGTTAGGTTAAGGGACAATATAGGTTAGGTTAAGGGACAATATGGGTTAGGTTAAGGGACAATATGGGTTAGGTTAAGGGACAATATGGGTTAGGTTAAGGGACAATATGGGTTAGGTTAAGGGACAATATAGGTTAGGTTAAGGGACAATATAGGTTAGGTTAAGGGACAATATAGGTTAGGTTAAGGGACAATATAGGTTAGGTTAAGGGACAATATAGGTTAGGTTAAGGGACAATATAGGTTAGGTTAAGGGACAATATAGGTTA
>NW_026047855.1:15000-17500 GCF_023864345.2 Schistocerca serialis cubense
TCGCCCGGAGTTTGGCGAGTAGACGCTTTAGGTGCGACCACCCGTGCTCCCAACTGAGCTTGCCGCTGCCGACAGAGGCCCGGGAGCGTGCTGTCGTGGCATTGCCGGCGGGAGACAACACGCGCCACCTACGGTGGCCGGCAGCTCCAACGCCAGCGCCACAGAAGGACAAAAGCCCCACTTGGGTGCCGAAGCGAACTCTCCCAGCACAGCGCACGCGCCAACACGTCCGCACAGCTGCGATACAATCCACCTGCGAGAACCGCAGAGGCGACCGAGCAGCAGACGGCGTCGCGGCGCCGAGCGCCGGGCGGCGGCGCATCCTCAGCGCACACAGTCCTCAATCGGACCAGCACACTGCAGATGTCCACCGCGCTTCGCACCGGGCCCGCGAGGACCTACTTTGGCCGCACGGCGCCGCGTGCAGGGTGCGCCGGCGCGCAGCTGCGCCGCCTGCCGCCTCCGTCGGCCGGCGCGCCTGCCACTGGCCGCCCCCACCAGCCGGCTGTAGCGCGTGCGCCCACGCACCGCGCGGCCAGCACGCCGGGAGGCCCCCCCTCACCGGCCGGGGACGGTCCCACCCAGCCACCGCCGCGTATCGCTTCACACCCACATGCCATTCACGTTCGTGGGCATGGTGGGTATCGCTGAAACAACCGGTTGGTAGCTCAACCGATCGTCGCCATCACTGATTCACCTCTAGCGAGAACAACCGCACACACAACGGTTTACCAGTTCTTCATTTGCGTAACGTCACCAGCAAACGTAGACGTCCATCGCCATTTGCAAATTCAACGATTGTTGCATGCCTGTGTCAGGTGTCACGACACACTATGTCTGCCCACATACACGCAACAACATGTGCACGCTTCGCGAACACGTGGAAGGTGGCCCCCGTACGTATGCGATGTCCATTGCGCGAACGACTGTCAACCGGCCTCTGTCGCATGTCGCAGATGTGGAACGCAGTGCACCATGCTATCACGGTGTGTGAGAAGAGACGACTACGTCTGACAACACGCGCCACTACATCAACAGACGGCTCATGCTGATCGCCATCCACGGCATACCATACTTCAATCCAGCTCTTATAGGGAGACGACACGTAGCTGAGTGCACAATATTTGGACCGTATGGTTCGCCGTTGTTGGCGCAGTCGTGGTACGGTCACACATGTACCACGATGTATCATTCAGTACATGAGGACCAATGTGCAGTACAGTGTGTGATTTGGACGTACAACATCAGCGGACAGTTGACACAAGCCGTACCACAACGTAGGCTGTGCTTCGCCATGCGAATGCCAATGAACAACTGCGAAGGGCATTGAGCATGTACGTCCTGCTGCCATCCGCATTACAGTGTATAGCTGCAAGGTGTTTAACATGAAGCGATACTCTGGGGACCGGGCAGTGCGAGTAGCAAACTATATTGCGGGGGTTGCAGTTAGGCAACACTACACTAATTTAACGCGTCGTATGACAATTACAGAGCAGGTTAAGGCCCAACGTGTGTTGGGTTAAGGTACAATATAGGTTAGGTTAAGGTACAATATAGGTTAGGTTACGGTACAATATGGGTTAGGTTAAGGGACAATATGGGTTAGGTTAAGGGACAATATAGGTTAGGTTAAGGGACAATATGGGTTAGGTTAAGGGACAATATGGGTTAGGTTAAGGGACAATATGGGTTAGGTTAAGGGACAATATGGGTTAGGTTAAGGGACAATATAGGTTAGGTTAAGGGACAATATAGGTTAGGTTAAGGGACAATATAGGTTAGGTTAAGGGACAATATAGGTTAGGTTAAGGGACAATATAGGTTAGGTTAAGGGACAATATAGGTTAGGTTAAGGGACAATATAGGTTAGGTTAAGGGACAATATAGGTTAGGTTAAGGGACAATATAGGTTAGGTTAAGGGACAATATAGGTTAGGTTAAGGGACAATATAGGTTAGGTTAAGGGACAATATAGGTTAGGTTAAGGGACAATATCGGTTAGGTTAAGGGACAATATGGGTTAGGTTAAGGGACAATATAGGTTAGGTTAAGGGACAATATAGGTTAGGTTAAGGGACAATATAGGTTAGGTTAAGGGACAATATAGGTTAGGTTAAGGGACAATATAGGTTAGGTTAAGGGACAATATAGGTTAGGTTAAGGGACAATATAGGTTAGGTTAAGGGACAATATGGGTTAGGTTAAGGGACAATATAGGTTAGGTTAAGGGACAATATAGGTTAGGTTAAGGGACAATATGGGTTAGGTTAAGGGACAATATGGGTTAGGTTAAGGCGCAATATGGGTTAGGTTAAGGCGCAATATAGGTTAGGTTAAGCGACAATATGGGTTAGGTTAAGGGACAATATAGGTTAGGTTAAGGCGCAATATGGGTTAGGTTAAGGCGCAATATGGGTTAGGTTAAGGCGCAATATGGGTTAGGTTAAGGCGCAATATGGGTTAGGTTAAGGCGCAATATGGGTTAGGTTAAGGCGCAATA
>NW_026047855.1:25000-27088 GCF_023864345.2 Schistocerca serialis cubense
TGGGGAACAATTGCAAGCCCCAATCCCTAGCACGAAGGAGGTTCAGCGGGTTACCCCGACCTTTCGGCCTAGGAAGACACGCTGATTCCTTCAGTGTAGCGCGCGTGCGGCCCAGAACATCTAAGGGCATCACAGACCTGTTATTGCTCAATCTCGTGCGGCTAGAAGCCGCCTGTCCCTCTAAGAAGAAAAGTAATCGCTGACAGCACGAAGGATGTCACGCGACTAGTTAGCAGGCTAGAGTCTCGTTCGTTATCGGAATTAACCAGACAAATCGCTCCACCAACTAAGAACGGCCATGCACCACCACCCACCGAATCAAGAAAGAGCTATCAATCTGTCAATCCTTCCGGTGTCCGGGCCTGGTGAGGTTTCCCGTGTTGAGTCAAATTAAGCCGCAGGCTCCACTCCTGGTGGTGCCCTTCCGTCAATTCCTTTAAGTTTCAGCTTTGCAACCATACTTCCCCCGGAACCCAAAAGCTTTGGTTTCCCGGAGGCTGCCCGCCGAGTCATCGGAGGAACTGCGGCGGATCGCTGGCTGGCATCGTTTATGGTTAGAACTAGGGCGGTATCTGATCGCCTTCGAACCTCTAACTTTCGTTCTTGATTAATGAAAACATACTTGGCAAATGCTTTCGCTTCTGTTCGTCTTGCGACGATCCAAGAATTTCACCTCTAACGTCGCAATACGAATGCCCCCGCCTGTCCCTATTAATCATTACCTCGGGTTCCGAAAACCAACAAAATAGAACCGAGGTCCTATTCCATTATTCCATGCACACAGTATTCAGGCGGGCTTGCCTGCTTTAAGCACTCTAATTTGTTCAAAGTAAACGTGCCGGCCCACCGAGACACTCACTCAAGAGCACCCTGGTAGGATTGCAACGGGGTCCGCCTCGGGACGCACGAGCACGCACGAGGCGCGTCGCACGCCTTCAGCTCGCCCCACCGGCAGGACGTCCCACGATACATGCCAGTTAAACACCGACGGGCGGTGAACCAACAGCGTGGGACACAAATCCAACTACGAGCTTTTTAACCGCAACAACTTTAATATACGCTATTGGAGCTGGAATTACCGCGGCTGCTGGCACCAGACTTGCCCTCCAATAGATACTCGTTAAAGGATTTAAAGTGTACTCATTCCGATTACGGGGCCTCGGATGAGTCCCGTATCGTTATTTTTCGTCACTACCTCCCCGTGCCGGGAGTGGGTAATTTGCGCGCCTGCTGCCTTCCTTGGATGTGGTAGCCGTTTCTCAGGCTCCCTCTCCGGAATCGAACCCTGATTCCCCGTTACCCGTTACAACCATGGTAGGCGCAGAACCTACCATCGACAGTTGATAAGGCAGACATTTGAAAGATGCGTCGCCGGTACGAGGACCGTGCGATCAGCCCAAAGTTATTCAGAGTCACCAAGGCAAACGGACCGGACGAGCCGACCGATTGGTTTTTGATCTAATAAAAGCGTCCCTTCCATCTCTGGTCGGGACTCTGTTTGCATGTATTAGCTCTAGAA
Organism: Schistocerca serialis cubense; assembly: GCF_023864345.2. Taxonomy (NCBI): domain Eukaryota; kingdom Metazoa; phylum Arthropoda; class Insecta; order Orthoptera; family Acrididae; genus Schistocerca; species Schistocerca serialis. The sequence goes on from NW_026047855.1 coordinate 26,520, forward strand.
TTACCACAGTTATCCAAGTAACGTGGGTACGATCTAAGGAACCATAACTGATTTAATGAGCCATTCGCGGTTTCACCTTAATGCGGCTTGTACTGAGACATGCATGGCTTAATCTTTGAGACAAGCATATGACTACTGGCAGGATCAACCAGGGAGCTGCGTCAACTAGAGCTGAGCAGCCGGCCGCCCGGGAGTGTGTCCCGGGGGCCCGCGCGAACACGCAAGCGTCCGCTCAATTATTCTGCAAACAGGAGGAGGCTGAGCTCCCCTGCACAATACACCTCGAAACCCTCTCAGGTCCCGGCGGCGCGCAGCGCCGTCCTAAGTACTTGGTCGGGTTCGAGAGAGGCGCAATCGCCCGGAGTTTGGCGAGTAGACGCTTTAGGTGCGACCACCCGTGCTCCCAACTGAGCTTGCCGCTGCCGACAGAGGCCCGGGAGCGTGCTGTCGTGGCATTGCCGGCGGGAGACAACACGCGCCACCTACGGTGGCCGGCAGCTCCAACGCCAGCGCCACAGAAGGACAAAAGCCCCACTTGGGTGCCGAAGCGAACTCTCCCAGCACAGCGC
>NW_026047856.1:0-27202 GCF_023864345.2 Schistocerca serialis cubense
GAAAGTCTTTATGTCGACAGATAATGGCGTATCGCTTCAGGTGAACTGGCGAGAGAAAGCTTGAAAATGTGACTGTGGTAAAACGGGGAACAATTGGCAAGAGTAACTACGACTCTCTAAAGGTAACCAAATGCCTCGTCCACAGGCGAAATATATCGGCAAACTCGAGCAGCTCCCAGCAGGAGTACTGTGATGGTCATAATGTCGACAAATAATAGCCCACCGCTTGTGGTGAACGTGGCAGAGTGAGCTTGTAGATGTGACTGTGGCTTAACGGGGAGACACTAGCAGGAGTAACTATGACTCTCTTAAGGTAGCCAAATGCCTCGTCAACAGGCGAAATACATCGGCAAACTGGAGGAGCAACTAGCATGAGTACTGTGAAAGTCTTTATGTCGACAGATAATGGCGTATCGCTTCAGGTGAACTGGCGAGAGAAAGCTTGAAAATGTGACTGTGGTAAAACGGGGAACAATTGGCAAGAGTAACTACGACTCTCTAAAGGTAACCAAATGCCTCGTCCACAGGCGAAATATATCGGCAAACTCGAGAAACTCCCAGCAGGAGTACTGTGAAGGTCATAATGTCGACAAATAATAGCCCACCGCTTGTGGTGAACGTGGCAGAGTGAGCTTGTAGATGTGACTGTGGCTTAACGGGGAGACACTAGCAGGAGTAACTATGACTCTCTTAAGGTAGCCAAATGCCTCCTCAACAGGCGAAATACATCGGCAAACTGGAGAAGCAACTAGCATGAGTACTGTGAAAGTCTTTATGTCGACAGATAATGGCGTATCGCTTCAGGTGAACTGGCGAGAGAAAGCTTGAAAATGTGACTGTGGTAAAACGGGGAACAATTGGCAAGAGTAACTACGACTCTCTAAAGGTAACCAAATGCCTCGTCCACAGGCGAAATATATCGGCAAACTCGAGCAGCTCCCAGCAGGAGTACTGTGATGGTCATAATGTCTACAAATAATAGCCCACCGCTTGTGGTGAACGTGGCAGAGTGAGCTTGTAGATGTGACTGTGGCTTAACGGGGAGACACTAGCAGGAGTAACTATGACTCTCTTAAGGTAGCCAAATGCCTCGTCAACAGGCGAAATACATCGGCAAACTGGAGGAGCAACTAGCATGAGTACTGTGAAAGTCTTTATGTCGACAGATAATGGCGTATCGCTTCAGGTGAACTGGCGAGAGAAAGCTTGAAAATGTGACTGTGGTAAAACGGGGAACAATTGGCAAGAGTAACTACGACTCTCTAAAGGTAACCAAATGCCTCGTCCACAGGCGAAATATATCGGCAAACTCGAGCAGCTCCCAGCAGGAGTACTGTGATGGTCATAATGTCGACAAATAATAGCCCACCGCTTGTGGTGAACGTGGCAGAGTGAGCTTGTAGATGTGACTGTGGCTTAACGGGGAGACACTAGCAGGAGTAACTATGACTCTCTTAAGGTAGCCAAATGCCTCGTCAACAGGCGAAATACATCGGCAAACTGGAGGAGCAACTAGCATGAGTACTGTGAAAGTCTTTATGTCGACAGATAATGGCGTATCGCTTCAGGTGAACTGGCGAGAGAAAGCTTGAAAATGTGACTGTGGTAAAACGGGGAACAATTGGCAAGAGTAACTACGACTCTCTAAAGGTAACCAAATGCCTCGTCCACAGGCGAAATATATCGGCAAACTCGAGCAGCTCCCAGCAGGAGTACTGTGATGGTCATAATGTCGACAAATAATAGCCCACCGCTTGTGGTGAACGTGGCAGAGTGAGCTTGTAGATGTGACTGTGGCTTAACGGGGAGACACTAGCAGGAGTAACTATGACTCTCTTAAGGTAGCCAAATGCCTCGTCAACAGGCGAAATACATCGGCAAACTGGAGGAGCAACTAGCATGAGTACTGTGAAAGTCTTTATGTCGACAGATAATGGCGTATCGCTTCAGGTGAACTGGCGAGAGAAAGCTTGAAAATGTGACTGTGGTAAAACGGGGAACAATTGGCAAGAGTAACTACGACTCTCTAAAGGTAACCAAATGCCTCGTCCACAGGCGAAATATATCGGCAAACTCGAGAAACTCCCAGCAGGAGTACTGTGAAGGTCATAATGTCGACAAATAATAGCCCACCGCTTGTGGTGAACGTGGCAGAGTGAGCTTGTAGATGTGACTGTGGCTTAACGGGGAGACACTAGCAGGAGTAACTATGACTCTCTTAAGGTAGCCAAATGCCTCCTCAACAGGCGAAATACATCGGCAAACTGGAGGAGCAACTAGCATGAGTACTGTGAAAGTCTTTATGTCGACAGATAATGGCGTATCGCTTCAGGTGAACTGGCGAGAGAAAGCTTGAAAATGTGACTGTGGTAAAACGGGGAACAATTGGCAAGAGTAACTACGACTCTCTAAAGGTAACCAAATGCCTCGTCCACAGGCGAAATATATCGGCAAACTCGAGCAGCTCCCAGCAGGAGTACTGTGATGGTCATAATGTCGACAAATAATAGCCCACCGCTTGTGGTGAACGTGGCAGAGTGAGCTTGTAGATGTGACTGTGGCTTAACGGGGAGACACTAGCAGGAGTAACTATGACTCTCTTAAGGTAGCCAAATGCCTCGTCAACAGGCGAAATACATCGGCAAACTGGAGGAGCAACTAGCATGAGTACTGTGAAAGTCTTTATGTCGACAGATAATGGCGTATCGCTTCAGGTGAACTGGCGAGAGAAAGCTTGAAAATGTGACTGTGGTAAAACGGGGAACAATTGGCAAGAGTAACTACGACTCTCTAAAGGTAACCAAATGCCTCGTCCACAGGCGAAATATATCGGCAAACTCGAGCAGCTCCCAGCAGGAGTACTGTGATGGTCATAATGTCGACAAATAATAGCCCACCGCTTGTGGTGAACGTGGCAGAGTGAGCTTGTAGATGTGACTGTGGCTTAACGGGGAGACACTAGCAGGAGTAACTATGACTCTCTTAAGGTAGCCAAATGCCTCGTCAACAGGCGAAATACATCGGCAAACTGGAGGAGCAACTAGCATGAGTACTGTGAAAGTCTTTATGTCGACAGATAATGGCGTATCGCTTCAGGTGAACTGGCGAGAGAAAGCTTGAAAATGTGACTGTGGTAAAACGGGGAACAATTGGCAAGAGTAACTACGACTCTCTAAAGGTAACCAAATGCCTCGTCCACAGGCGAAATATATCGGCAAACTCGAGAAACTCCCAGCAGGAGTACTGTGAAGGTCATAATGTCGACAAATAATAGCCCACCGCTTGTGGTGAACGTGGCAGAGTGAGCTTGTAGATGTGACTGTGGCTTAACGGGGAGACACTAGCAGGAGTAACTATGACTCTCTTAAGGTAGCCAAATGCCTCCTCAACAGGCGAAATACATCGGCAAACTGGAGAAGCAACTAGCATGAGTACTGTGAAAGTCTTTATGTCGACAGATAATGGCGTATCGCTTCAGGTGAACTGGCGAGAGAAAGCTTGAAAATGTGACTGTGGTAAAACGGGGAACAATTGGCAAGAGTAACTACGACTCTCTAAAGGTAACCAAATGCCTCGTCCACAGGCGAAATATATCGGCAAACTCGAGCAGCTCCCAGCAGGAGTACTGTGATGGTCATAATGTCTACAAATAATAGCCCACCGCTTGTGGTGAACGTGGCAGAGTGAGCTTGTAGATGTGACTGTGGCTTAACGGGGAGACACTAGCAGGAGTAACTATGACTCTCTTAAGGTAGCCAAATGCCTCGTCAACAGGCGAAATACATCGGCAAACTGGAGAAGCAACTAGCATGAGTACTGTGAAAGTCTTTATGTCGACAGATAATGGCGTATCGCTTCAGGTGAACTGGCGAGAGAAAGCTTGAAAATGTGACTGTGGTAAAACGGGGAACAATTGGCAAGAGTAACTACGACTCTCTAAAGGTAACCAAATGCCTCGTCCACAGGCGAAATATATCGGCAAACTCGAGAAGCTCCCAGCAGGAGTACTGTGAAGGTCATAATGTCGACAAATAATAGCCCACCGCTTGTGGTGAACGTGGCAGAGTGAGCTTGTAGATGTGACTGTGGCTTAACGGGGAGACACTAGCAGGAGTAACTATGACTCTCTTAAGGTAGCCAAATGCCTCGTCAACAGGCGAAATACATCGGCAAACTGGAGGAGCAACTAGCATGAGTACTGTGAAAGTCTTTATGTCGACAGATAATGGCGTATCGCTTCAGGTGAACTGGCGAGAGAAAGCTTGAAAATGTGACTGTGGTAAAACGGGGAACAATTGGCAAGAGTAACTACGACTCTCTAAAGGTAACCAAATGCCTCGTCCACAGGCGAAATATATCGGCAAACTCGAGAAACTCCCAGCAGGAGTACTGTGAAGGTCATAATGTCGACAAATAATAGCCCACCGCTTGTGGTGAACGTGGCAGAGTGAGCTTGTAGATGTGACTGTGGCTTAACGGGGAGACACTAGCAGGAGTAACTATGACTCTCTTAAGGTAGCCAAATGCCTCGTCAACAGGCGAAATACATCGGCAAACTGGAGAAGCAACTAGCATGAGTACTGTGAAAGTCTTTATGTCGACAGATAATGGCGTATCGCTTCAGGTGAACTGGCGAGAGAAAGCTTGAAAATGTGACTGTGGTAAAACGGGGAACAATTGGCAAGAGTAACTACGACTCTCTAAAGGTAACCAAATGCCTCGTCCACAGGCGAAATATATCGGCAAACTCGAGAAACTCCCAGCAGGAGTACTGTGAAGGTCATAATGTCGACAAATAATAGCCCACCGCTTGTGGTGAACGTGGCAGAGTGAGCTTGTAGATGTGACTGTGGCTTAACGGGGAGACACTAGCAGGAGTAACTATGACTCTCTTAAGGTAGCCAAATGCCTCGTCAACAGGCGAAATACATCGGCAAACTGGAGGAGCAACTAGCATGAGTACTGTGAAAGTCTTTATGTCGACAGATAATGGCGTATCGCTTCAGGTGAACTGGCGAGAGAAAGCTTGAAAATGTGACTGTGGTAAAACGGGGAACAATTGGCAAGAGTAACTACGACTCTCTAAAGGTAACCAAATGCCTCGTCCACAGGCGAAATATATCGGCAAACTCGAGAAACTCCCAGCAGGAGTACTGTGAAGGTCATAATGTCGACAAATAATAGCCCACCGCTTGTGGTGAACGTGGCAGAGTGAGCTTGTAGATGTGACTGTGGCTTAACGGGGAGACACTAGCAGGAGTAACTATGACTCTCTTAAGGTAGCCAAATGCCTCCTCAACAGGCGAAATACATCGGCAAACTGGAGAAGCAACTAGCATGAGTACTGTGAAAGTCTTTATGTCGACAGATAATGGCGTATCGCTTCAGGTGAACTGGCGAGAGAAAGCTTGAAAATGTGACTGTGGTAAAACGGGGAACAATTGGCAAGAGTAACTACGACTCTCTAAAGGTAACCAAATGCCTCGTCCACAGGCGAAATATATCGGCAAACTCGAGCAGCTCCCAGCAGGAGTACTGTGATGGTCATAATGTCGACAAATAATAGCCCACCGCTTGTGGTGAACGTGGCAGAGTGAGCTTGTAGATGTGACTGTGGCTTAACGGGGAGACACTAGCAGGAGTAACTATGACTCTCTTAAGGTAGCCAAATGCCTCGTCAACAGGCGAAATACATCGGCAAACTGGAGGAGCAACTAGCATGAGTACTGTGAAAGTCTTTATGTCGACAGATAATGGCGTATCGCTTCAGGTGAACTGGCGAGAGAAAGCTTGAAAATGTGACTGTGGTAAAACGGGGAACAATTGGCAAGAGTAACTACGACTCTCTAAAGGTAACCAAATGCCTCGTCCACAGGCGAAATATATCGGCAAACTCGAGCAGCTCCCAGCAGGAGTACTGTGATGGTCATAATGTCGACAAATAATAGCCCACCGCTTGTGGTGAACGTGGCAGAGTGAGCTTGTAGATGTGACTGTGGCTTAACGGGGAGACACTAGCAGGAGTAACTATGACTCTCTTAAGGTAGCCAAATGCCTCGTCAACAGGCGAAATACATCGGCAAACTGGAGGAGCAACTAGCATGAGTACTGTGAAAGTCTTTATGTCGACAGATAATGGCGTATCGCTTCAGGTGAACTGGCGAGAGAAAGCTTGAAAATGTGACTGTGGTAAAACGGGGAACAATTGGCAAGAGTAACTACGACTCTCTAAAGGTAACCAAATGCCTCGTCCACAGGCGAAATATATCGGCAAACTCGAGAAACTCCCAGCAGGAGTACTGTGAAGGTCATAATGTCGACAAATAATAGCCCACCGCTTGTGGTGAACGTGGCAGAGTGAGCTTGTAGATGTGACTGTGGCTTAACGGGGAGACACTAGCAGGAGTAACTATGACTCTCTTAAGGTAGCCAAATGCCTCCTCAACAGGCGAAATACATCGGCAAACTGGAGAAGCAACTAGCATGAGTACTGTGAAAGTCTTTATGTCGACAGATAATGGCGTATCGCTTCAGGTGAACTGGCGAGAGAAAGCTTGAAAATGTGACTGTGGTAAAACGGGGAACAATTGGCAAGAGTAACTACGACTCTCTAAAGGTAACCAAATGCCTCGTCCACAGGCGAAATATATCGGCAAACTCGAGCAGCTCCCAGCAGGAGTACTGTGATGGTCATAATGTCTACAAATAATAGCCCACCGCTTGTGGTGAACGTGGCAGAGTGAGCTTGTAGATGTGACTGTGGCTTAACGGGGAGACACTAGCAGGAGTAACTATGACTCTCTTAAGGTAGCCAAATGCCTCGTCAACAGGCGAAATACATCGGCAAACTGGAGGAGCAACTAGCATGAGTACTGTGAAAGTCTTTATGTCGACAGATAATGGCGTATCGCTTCAGGTGAACTGGCGAGAGAAAGCTTGAAAATGTGACTGTGGTAAAACGGGGAACAATTGGCAAGAGTAACTACGACTCTCTAAAGGTAACCAAATGCCTCGTCCACAGGCGAAATATATCGGCAAACTCGAGCAGCTCCCAGCAGGAGTACTGTGATGGTCATAATGTCGACAAATAATAGCCCACCGCTTGTGGTGAACGTGGCAGAGTGAGCTTGTAGATGTGACTGTGGCTTAACGGGGAGACACTAGCAGGAGTAACTATGACTCTCTTAAGGTAGCCAAATGCCTCGTCAACAGGCGAAATACATCGGCAAACTGGAGGAGCAACTAGCATGAGTACTGTGAAAGTCTTTATGTCGACAGATAATGGCGTATCGCTTCAGGTGAACTGGCGAGAGAAAGCTTGAAAATGTGACTGTGGTAAAACGGGGAACAATTGGCAAGAGTAACTACGACTCTCTAAAGGTAACCAAATGCCTCGTCCACAGGCGAAATATATCGGCAAACTCGAGCAGCTCCCAGCAGGAGTACTGTGATGGTCATAATGTCGACAAATAATAGCCCACCGCTTGTGGTGAACGTGGCAGAGTGAGCTTGTAGATGTGACTGTGGCTTAACGGGGAGACACTAGCAGGAGTAACTATGACTCTCTTAAGGTAGCCAAATGCCTCGTCAACAGGCGAAATACATCGGCAAACTGGAGGAGCAACTAGCATGAGTACTGTGAAAGTCTTTATGTCGACAGATAATGGCGTATCGCTTCAGGTGAACTGGCGAGAGAAAGCTTGAAAATGTGACTGTGGTAAAACGGGGAACAATTGGCAAGAGTAACTACGACTCTCTAAAGGTAACCAAATGCCTCGTCCACAGGCGAAATATATCGGCAAACTCGAGAAACTCCCAGCAGGAGTACTGTGAAGGTCATAATGTCGACAAATAATAGCCCACCGCTTGTGGTGAACGTGGCAGAGTGAGCTTGTAGATGTGACTGTGGCTTAACGGGGAGACACTAGCAGGAGTAACTATGACTCTCTTAAGGTAGCCAAATGCCTCCTCAACAGGCGAAATACATCGGCAAACTGGAGAAGCAACTAGCATGAGTACTGTGAAAGTCTTTATGTCGACAGATAATGGCGTATCGCTTCAGGTGAACTGGCGAGAGAAAGCTTGAAAATGTGACTGTGGTAAAACGGGGAACAATTGGCAAGAGTAACTACGACTCTCTAAAGGTAACCAAATGCCTCGTCCACAGGCGAAATATATCGGCAAACTCGAGCAGCTCCCAGCAGGAGTACTGTGATGGTCATAATGTCTACAAATAATAGCCCACCGCTTGTGGTGAACGTGGCAGAGTGAGCTTGTAGATGTGACTGTGGCTTAACGGGGAGACACTAGCAGGAGTAACTATGACTCTCTTAAGGTAGCCAAATGCCTCGTCAACAGGCGAAATACATCGGCAAACTGGAGAAGCAACTAGCATGAGTACTGTGAAAGTCTTTATGTCGACAGATAATGGCGTATCGCTTCAGGTGAACTGGCGAGAGAAAGCTTGAAAATGTGACTGTGGTAAAACGGGGAACAATTGGCAAGAGTAACTACGACTCTCTAAAGGTAACCAAATGCCTCGTCCACAGGCGAAATATATCGGCATACTCGAGAAGCTCCCAGCAGGAGTACTGTGAAGGTCATAATGTCGACAAATAATAGCCCACCGCTTGTGGTGAACGTGGCAGAGTGAGCTTGTAGATGTGACTGTGGCTTAACGGGGAGACACTAGCAGGAGTAACTATGACTCTCTTAAGGTAGCCAAATGCCTCGTCAACAGGCGAAATACATCGGCAAACTGGAGGAGCAACTAGCATGAGTACTGTGAAAGTCTTTATGTCGACAGATAATGGCGTATCGCTTCAGGTGAACTGGCGAGAGAAAGCTTGAAAATGTGACTGTGGTAAAACGGGGAACAATTGGCAAGAGTAACTACGACTCTCTAAAGGTAACCAAATGCCTCGTCCACAGGCGAAATATATCGGCAAACTCGAGAAACTCCCAGCAGGAGTACTGTGAAGGTCATAATGTCGACAAATAATAGCCCACCGCTTGTGGTGAACGTGGCAGAGTGAGCTTGTAGATGTGACTGTGGCTTAACGGGGAGACACTAGCAGGAGTAACTATGACTCTCTTAAGGTAGCCAAATGCCTCGTCAACAGGCGAAATACATCGGCAAACTGGAGAAGCAACTAGCATGAGTACTGTGAAAGTCTTTATGTCGACAGATAATGGCGTATCGCTTCAGGTGAACTGGCGAGAGAAAGCTTGAAAATGTGACTGTGGTAAAACGGGGAACAATTGGCAAGAGTAACTACGACTCTCTAAAGGTAACCAAATGCCTCGTCCACAGGCGAAATATATCGGCAAACTCGAGAAGCTCCCAGCAGGAGTACTGTGAAGGTCATAATGTCGACAAATAATGGCGTACCGCTTGTGGTGAACGTGGCAGAGTGAGCTTGTAGATGTGACTGTGGCTTAACGGGGAGACACTAGCAGGAGTAACTATGACTCTCTTAAGGTAGCCAAATGCCTCGTCAACAGGCGAAATACATCGGCAAACTGGAGGAGCAACTAGCATGAGTACTGTGAAAGTCTTTATGTCGACAGATAATGGCGTATCGCTTCAGGTGAACTGGCGAGAGAAAGCTTGAAAATGTGACTGTGGTAAAACGGGGAACAATTGGCAAGAGTAACTACGACTCTCTAAAGGTAACCAAATGCCTCGTCCACAGGCGAAATATATCGGCAAACTCGAGAAGCTCCCAGCAGGAGTACTGTGAAGGTCATAATGTCGACAAATAATAGCCCACCGCTTGTGGTGAACGTGGCAGAGTGAGCTTGTAGATGTGACTGTGGCTTAACGGGGAGACACTAGCAGGAGTAACTATGACTCTCTTAAGGTAGCCAAATGCCTCGTCAACAGGCGAAATACATCGGCAAACTGGAGGAGCAACTAGCATGAGTACTGTGAAAGTCTTTATGTCGACAGATAATGGCGTATCGCTTCAGGTGAACTGGCGAGAGAAAGCTTGAAAATGTGACTGTGGTAAAACGGGGAACAATTGGCAAGAGTAACTACGACTCTCTAAAGGTAACCAAATGCCTCGTCCACAGGCGAAATATATCGGCAAACTCGAGAAGCTCCCAGCAGGAGTACTGTGAAGGTCATAATGTCGACAAATAATAGCCCACCGCTTGTGGTGAACGTGGCAGAGTGAGCTTGTAGATGTGACTGTGGCTTAACGGGGAGACACTAGCAGGAGTAACTATGACTCTCTTAAGGTAGCCAAATGCCTCGTCAACAGGCGAAATACATCGGCAAACTGGAGGAGCAACTAGCATGAGTACTGTGAAAGTCTTTATGTCGACAGATAATGGCGTATCGCTTCAGGTGAACTGGCGAGAGAAAGCTTGAAAATGTGACTGTGGTAAAACGGGGAACAATTGGCAAGAGTAACTACGACTCTCTAAAGGTAACCAAATGCCTCGTCCACAGGCGAAATATATCGGCAAACTCGAGCAGCTCCCAGCAGGAGTACTGTGATGGTCATAATGTCGACAAATAATAGCCCACCGCTTGTGGTGAACGTGGCAGAGTGAGCTTGTAGATGTGACTGTGGCTTAACGGGGAGACACTAGCAGGAGTAACTATGACTCTCTTAAGGTAGCCAAATGCCTCGTCAACAGGCGAAATACATCGGCAAACTGGAGGAGCAACTAGCATGAGTACTGTGAAAGTCTTTATGTCGACAGATAATGGCGTATCGCTTCAGGTGAACTGGCGAGAGAAAGCTTGAAAATGTGACTGTGGTAAAACGGGGAACAATTGGCAAGAGTAACTACGACTCTCTAAAGGTAACCAAATGCCTCGTCCACAGGCGAAATATATCGGCAAACTCGAGCAGCTCCCAGCAGGAGTACTGTGATGGTCATAATGTCTACAAATAATAGCCCACCGCTTGTGGTGAACGTGGCAGAGTGAGCTTGTAGATGTGACTGTGGCTTAACGGGGAGACACTAGCAGGAGTAACTATGACTCTCTTAAGGTAGCCAAATGCCTCGTCAACAGGCGAAATACATCGGCAAACTGGAGGAGCAACTAGCATGAGTACTGTGAAAGTCTTTATGTCGACAGATAATGGCGTATCGCTTCAGGTGAACTGGCGAGAGAAAGCTTGAAAATGTGACTGTGGTAAAACGGGGAACAATTGGCAAGAGTAACTACGACTCTCTAAAGGTAACCAAATGCCTCGTCCACAGGCGAAATATATCGGCAAACTCGAGCAGCTCCCAGCAGGAGTACTGTGATGGTCATAATGTCGACAAATAATAGCCCACCGCTTGTGGTGAACGTGGCAGAGTGAGCTTGTAGATGTGACTGTGGCTTAACGGGGAGACACTAGCAGGAGTAACTATGACTCTCTTAAGGTAGCCAAATGCCTCGTCAACAGGCGAAATACATCGGCAAACTGGAGGAGCAACTAGCATGAGTACTGTGAAAGTCTTTATGTCGACAGATAATGGCGTATCGCTTCAGGTGAACTGGCGAGAGAAAGCTTGAAAATGTGACTGTGGTAAAACGGGGAACAATTGGCAAGAGTAACTACGACTCTCTAAAGGTAACCAAATGCCTCGTCCACAGGCGAAATATATCGGCAAACTCGAGCAGCTCCCAGCAGGAGTACTGTGATGGTCATAATGTCGACAAATAATAGCCCACCGCTTGTGGTGAACGTGGCAGAGTGAGCTTGTAGATGTGACTGTGGCTTAACGGGGAGACACTAGCAGGAGTAACTATGACTCTCTTAAGGTAGCCAAATGCCTCGTCAACAGGCGAAATACATCGGCAAACTGGAGGAGCAACTAGCATGAGTACTGTGAAAGTCTTTATGTCGACAGATAATGGCGTATCGCTTCAGGTGAACTGGCGAGAGAAAGCTTGAAAATGTGACTGTGGTAAAACGGGGAACAATTGGCAAGAGTAACTACGACTCTCTAAAGGTAACCAAATGCCTCGTCCACAGGCGAAATATATCGGCAAACTCGAGAAACTCCCAGCAGGAGTACTGTGAAGGTCATAATGTCGACAAATAATAGCCCACCGCTTGTGGTGAACGTGGCAGAGTGAGCTTGTAGATGTGACTGTGGCTTAACGGGGAGACACTAGCAGGAGTAACTATGACTCTCTTAAGGTAGCCAAATGCCTCCTCAACAGGCGAAATACATCGGCAAACTGGAGAAGCAACTAGCATGAGTACTGTGAAAGTCTTTATGTCGACAGATAATGGCGTATCGCTTCAGGTGAACTGGCGAGAGAAAGCTTGAAAATGTGACTGTGGTAAAACGGGGAACAATTGGCAAGAGTAACTACGACTCTCTAAAGGTAACCAAATGCCTCGTCCACAGGCGAAATATATCGGCAAACTCGAGCAGCTCCCAGCAGGAGTACTGTGATGGTCATAATGTCTACAAATAATAGCCCACCGCTTGTGGTGAACGTGGCAGAGTGAGCTTGTAGATGTGACTGTGGCTTAACGGGGAGACACTAGCAGGAGTAACTATGACTCTCTTAAGGTAGCCAAATGCCTCGTCAACAGGCGAAATACATCGGCAAACTGGAGAAGCAACTAGCATGAGTACTGTGAAAGTCTTTATGTCGACAGATAATGGCGTATCGCTTCAGGTGAACTGGCGAGAGAAAGCTTGAAAATGTGACTGTGGTAAAACGGGGAACAATTGGCAAGAGTAACTACGACTCTCTAAAGGTAACCAAATGCCTCGTCCACAGGCGAAATATATCGGCAAACTCGAGAAGCTCCCAGCAGGAGTACTGTGAAGGTCATAATGTCGACAAATAATAGCCCACCGCTTGTGGTGAACGTGGCAGAGTGAGCTTGTAGATGTGACTGTGGCTTAACGGGGAGACACTAGCAGGAGTAACTATGACTCTCTTAAGGTAGCCAAATGCCTCGTCAACAGGCGAAATACATCGGCAAACTGGAGGAGCAACTAGCATGAGTACTGTGAAAGTCTTTATGTCGACAGATAATGGCGTATCGCTTCAGGTGAACTGGCGAGAGAAAGCTTGAAAATGTGACTGTGGTAAAACGGGGAACAATTGGCAAGAGTAACTACGACTCTCTAAAGGTAACCAAATGCCTCGTCCACAGGCGAAATATATCGGCAAACTCGAGAAACTCCCAGCAGGAGTACTGTGAAGGTCATAATGTCGACAAATAATAGCCCACCGCTTGTGGTGAACGTGGCAGAGTGAGCTTGTAGATGTGACTGTGGCTTAACGGGGAGACACTAGCAGGAGTAACTATGACTCTCTTAAGGTAGCCAAATGCCTCGTCAACAGGCGAAATACATCGGCAAACTGGAGAAGCAACTAGCATGAGTACTGTGAAAGTCTTTATGTCGACAGATAATGGCGTATCGCTTCAGGTGAACTGGCGAGAGAAAGCTTGAAAATGTGACTGTGGTAAAACGGGGAACAATTGGCAAGAGTAACTACGACTCTCTAAAGGTAACCAAATGCCTCGTCCACAGGCGAAATATATCGGCAAACTCGAGAAGCTCCCAGCAGGAGTACTGTGAAGGTCATAATGTCGACAAATAATGGCGTACCGCTTGTGGTGAACGTGGCAGAGTGAGCTTGTAGATGTGACTGTGGCTTAACGGGGAGACACTAGCAGGAGTAACTATGACTCTCTTAAGGTAGCCAAATGCCTCGTCAACAGGCGAAATACATCGGCAAACTGGAGGAGCAACTAGCATGAGTACTGTGAAAGTCTTTATGTCGACAGATAATGGCGTATCGCTTCAGGTGAACTGGCGAGAGAAAGCTTGAAAATGTGACTGTGGTAAAACGGGGAACAATTGGCAAGAGTAACTACGACTCTCTAAAGGTAACCAAATGCCTCGTCCACAGGCGAAATATATCGGCAAACTCGAGAAGCTCCCAGCAGGAGTACTGTGAAGGTCATAATGTCGACAAATAATAGCCCACCGCTTGTGGTGAACGTGGCAGAGTGAGCTTGTAGATGTGACTGTGGCTTAACGGGGAGACACTAGCAGGAGTAACTATGACTCTCTTAAGGTAGCCAAATGCCTCGTCAACAGGCGAAATACATCGGCAAACTGGAGGAGCAACTAGCATGAGTACTGTGAAAGTCTTTATGTCGACAGATAATGGCGTATCGCTTCAGGTGAACTGGCGAGAGAAAGCTTGAAAATGTGACTGTGGTAAAACGGGGAACAATTGGCAAGAGTAACTACGACTCTCTAAAGGTAACCAAATGCCTCGTCCACAGGCGAAATATATCGGCAAACTCGAGAAGCTCCCAGCAGGAGTACTGTGAAGGTCATAATGTCGACAAATAATAGCCCACCGCTTGTGGTGAACGTGGCAGAGTGAGCTTTTAGATGTGACTGTGGCTTAACGGGGAGACACTAGCAGGAGTAACTATGACTCTCTTAAGGTAGCCAAATGCCTCGTCAACAGGCGAAATACATCGGCAAACTGGAGGAGCAACTAGCATGAGTACTGTGAAAGTCTTTATGTCGACAGATAATGGCGTATCGCTTCAGGTGAACTGGCGAGAGAAAGCTTGAAAATGTGACTGTGGTAAAACGGGGAACAATTGGCAAGAGTAACTACGACTCTCTAAAGGTAACCAAATGCCTCGTCCACAGGCGAAATATATCGGCAAACTCGAGAAACTCCCAGCAGGAGTACTGTGAAGGTCATAATGTCGACAAATAATAGCCCACCGCTTGTGGTGAACGTGGCAGAGTGAGCTTGTAGATGTGACTGTGGCTTAACGGGGAGACACTAGCAGGAGTAACTATGACTCTCTTAAGGTAGCCAAATGCCTCGTCAACAGGCGAAATACATCGGCAAACTGGAGAAGCAACTAGCATGAGTACTGTGAAAGTCTTTATGTCGACAGATAATGGCGTATCGCTTCAGGTGAACTGGCGAGAGAAAGCTTGAAAATGTGACTGTGGTAAAACGGGGAACAATTGGCAAGAGTAACTACGACTCTCTAAAGGTAACCAAATGCCTCGTCCACAGGCGAAATATATCGGCAAACTCGAGAAGCTCCCAGCAGGAGTACTGTGAAGGTCATAATGTCGACAAATAATGGCGTACCGCTTGTGGTGAACGTGGCAGAGTGAGCTTGTAGATGTGACTGTGGCTTAACGGGGAGACACTAGCAGGAGTAACTATGACTCTCTTAAGGTAGCCAAATGCCTCGTCAACAGGCGAAATACATCGGCAAACTGGAGGAGCAACTAGCATGAGTACTGTGAAAGTCTTTATGTCGACAGATAATGGCGTATCGCTTCAGGTGAACTGGCGAGAGAAAGCTTGAAAATGTGACTGTGGTAAAACGGGGAACAATTGGCAAGAGTAACTACGACTCTCTAAAGGTAACCAAATGCCTCGTCCACAGGCGAAATATATCGGCAAACTCGAGAAGCTCCCAGCAGGAGTACTGTGAAGGTCATAATGTCGACAAATAATAGCCCACCGCTTGTGGTGAACGTGGCAGAGTGAGCTTGTAGATGTGACTGTGGCTTAACGGGGAGACACTAGCAGGAGTAACTATGACTCTCTTAAGGTAGCCAAATGCCTCGTCAACAGGCGAAATACATCGGCAAACTGGAGGAGCAACTAGCATGAGTACTGTGAAAGTCTTTATGTCGACAGATAATGGCGTATCGCTTCAGGTGAACTGGCGAGAGAAAGCTTGAAAATGTGACTGTGGTAAAACGGGGAACAATTGGCAAGAGTAACTACGACTCTCTAAAGGTAACCAAATGCCTCGTCCACAGGCGAAATATATCGGCAAACTCGAGAAGCTCCCAGCAGGAGTACTGTGAAGGTCATAATGTCGACAAATAATAGCCCACCGCTTGTGGTGAACGTGGCAGAGTGAGCTTGTAGATGTGACTGTGGCTTAACGGGGAGACACTAGCAGGAGTAACTATGACTCTCTTAAGGTAGCCAAATGCCTCGTCAACAGGCGAAATACATCGGCAAACTGGAGGAGCAACTAGCATGAGTACTGTGAAAGTCTTTATGTCGACAGATAATGGCGTATCGCTTCAGGTGAACTGGCGAGAGAAAGCTTGAAAATGTGACTGTGGTAAAACGGGGAACAATTGGCAAGAGTAACTACGACTCTCTAAAGGTAACCAAATGCCTCGTCCACAGGCGAAATATATCGGCAAACTCGAGAAACTCCCAGCAGGAGTACTGTGAAGGTCATAATGTCGACAAATAATAGCCCACCGCTTGTGGTGAACGTGGCAGAGTGAGCTTGTAGATGTGACTGTGGCTTAACGGGGAGACACTAGCAGGAGTAACTATGACTCTCTTAAGGTAGCCAAATGCCTCGTCAACAGGCGAAATACATCGGCAAACTGGAGAAGCAACTAGCATGAGTACTGTGAAAGTCTTTATGTCGACAGATAATGGCGTATCGCTTCAGGTGAACTGGCGAGAGAAAGCTTGAAAATGTGACTGTGGTAAAACGGGGAACAATTGGCAAGAGTAACTACGACTCTCTAAAGGTAACCAAATGCCTCGTCCACAGGCGAAATATATCGGCAAACTCGAGAAGCTCCCAGCAGGAGTACTGTGAAGGTCATAATGTCGACAAATAATGGCGTACCGCTTGTGGTGAACGTGGCAGAGTGAGCTTGTAGATGTGACTGTGGCTTAACGGGGAGACACTAGCAGGAGTAACTATGACTCTCTTAAGGTAGCCAAATGCCTCGTCAACAGGCGAAATACATCGGCAAACTGGAGGAGCAACTAGCATGAGTACTGTGAAAGTCTTTATGTCGACAGATAATGGCGTATCGCTTCAGGTGAACTGGCGAGAGAAAGCTTGAAAATGTGACTGTGGTAAAACGGGGAACAATTGGCAAGAGTAACTACGACTCTCTAAAGGTAACCAAATGCCTCGTCCACAGGCGAAATATATCGGCAAACTCGAGAAGCTCCCAGCAGGAGTACTGTGAAGGTCATAATGTCGACAAATAATAGCCCACCGCTTGTGGTGAACGTGGCAGAGTGAGCTTGTAGATGTGACTGTGGCTTAACGGGGAGACACTAGCAGGAGTAACTATGACTCTCTTAAGGTAGCCAAATGCCTCGTCAACAGGCGAAATACATCGGCAAACTGGAGGAGCAACTAGCATGAGTACTGTGAAAGTCTTTATGTCGACAGATAATGGCGTATCGCTTCAGGTGAACTGGCGAGAGAAAGCTTGAAAATGTGACTGTGGTAAAACGGGGAACAATTGGCAAGAGTAACTACGACTCTCTAAAGGTAACCAAATGCCTCGTCCACAGGCGAAATATATCGGCAAACTCGAGAAGCTCCCAGCAGGAGTACTGTGAAGGTCATAATGTCGACAAATAATAGCCCACCGCTTGTGGTGAACGTGGCAGAGTGAGCTTTTAGATGTGACTGTGGCTTAACGGGGAGACACTAGCAGGAGTAACTATGACTCTCTTAAGGTAGCCAAATGCCTCGTCAACAGGCGAAATACATCGGCAAACTGGAGGAGCAACTAGCATGAGTACTGTGAAAGTCTTTATGTCGACAGATAATGGCGTATCGCTTCAGGTGAACTGGCGAGAGAAAGCTTGAAAATGTGACTGTGGTAAAACGGGGAACAATTGGCAAGAGTAACTACGACTCTCTAAAGGTAACCAAATGCCTCGTCCACAGGCGAAATATATCGGCAAACTCGAGAAACTCCCAGCAGGAGTACTGTGAAGGTCATAATGTCGACAAATAATAGCCCACCGCTTGTGGTGAACGTGGCAGAGTGAGCTTGTAGATGTGACTGTGGCTTAACGGGGAGACACTAGCAGGAGTAACTATGACTCTCTTAAGGTAGCCAAATGCCTCGTCAACAGGCGAAATACATCGGCAAACTGGAGAAGCAACTAGCATGAGTACTGTGAAAGTCTTTATGTCGACAGATAATGGCGTATCGCTTCAGGTGAACTGGCGAGAGAAAGCTTGAAAATGTGACTGTGGTAAAACGGGGAACAATTGGCAAGAGTAACTACGACTCTCTAAAGGTAACCAAATGCCTCGTCCACAGGCGAAATATATCGGCAAACTCGAGAAGCTCCCAGCAGGAGTACTGTGAAGGTCATAATGTCGACAAATAATGGCGTACCGCTTGTGGTGAACGTGGCAGAGTGAGCTTGTAGATGTGACTGTGGCTTAACGGGGAGACACTAGCAGGAGTAACTATGACTCTCTTAAGGTAGCCAAATGCCTCGTCAACAGGCGAAATACATCGGCAAACTGGAGGAGCAACTAGCATGAGTACTGTGAAAGTCTTTATGTCGACAGATAATGGCGTATCGCTTCAGGTGAACTGGCGAGAGAAAGCTTGAAAATGTGACTGTGGTAAAACGGGGAACAATTGGCAAGAGTAACTACGACTCTCTAAAGGTAACCAAATGCCTCGTCCACAGGCGAAATATATCGGCAAACTCGAGAAGCTCCCAGCAGGAGTACTGTGAAGGTCATAATGTCGACAAATAATAGCCCACCGCTTGTGGTGAACGTGGCAGAGTGAGCTTGTAGATGTGACTGTGGCTTAACGGGGAGACACTAGCAGGAGTAACTATGACTCTCTTAAGGTAGCCAAATGCCTCGTCAACAGGCGAAATACATCGGCAAACTGGAGGAGCAACTAGCATGAGTACTGTGAAAGTCTTTATGTCGACAGATAATGGCGTATCGCTTCAGGTGAACTGGCGAGAGAAAGCTTGAAAATGTGACTGTGGTAAAACGGGGAACAATTGGCAAGAGTAACTACGACTCTCTAAAGGTAACCAAATGCCTCGTCCACAGGCGAAATATATCGGCAAACTCGAGAAGCTCCCAGCAGGAGTACTGTGAAGGTCATAATGTCGACAAATAATAGCCCACCGCTTGTGGTGAACGTGGCAGAGTGAGCTTGTAGATGTGACTGTGGCTTAACGGGGAGACACTAGCAGGAGTAACTATGACTCTCTTAAGGTAGCCAAATGCCTCGTCAACAGGCGAAATACATCGGCAAACTGGAGGAGCAACTAGCATGAGTACTGTGAAAGTCTTTATGTCGACAGATAATGGCGTATCGCTTCAGGTGAACTGGCGAGAGAAAGCTTGAAAATGTGACTGTGGTAAAACGGGGAACAATTGGCAAGAGTAACTACGACTCTCTAAAGGTAACCAAATGCCTCGTCCACAGGCGAAATATATCGGCAAACTCGAGAAACTCCCAGCAGGAGTACTGTGAAGGTCATAATGTCGACAAATAATAGCCCACCGCTTGTGGTGAACGTGGCAGAGTGAGCTTGTAGATGTGACTGTGGCTTAACGGGGAGACACTAGCAGGAGTAACTATGACTCTCTTAAGGTAGCCAAATGCCTCGTCAACAGGCGAAATACATCGGCAAACTGGAGAAGCAACTAGCATGAGTACTGTGAAAGTCTTTATGTCGACAGATAATGGCGTATCGCTTCAGGTGAACTGGCGAGAGAAAGCTTGAAAATGTGACTGTGGTAAAACGGGGAACAATTGGCAAGAGTAACTACGACTCTCTAAAGGTAACCAAATGCCTCGTCCACAGGCGAAATATATCGGCAAACTCGAGAAGCTCCCAGCAGGAGTACTGTGAAGGTCATAATGTCGACAAATAATGGCGTACCGCTTGTGGTGAACGTGGCAGAGTGAGCTTGTAGATGTGACTGTGGCTTAACGGGGAGACACTAGCAGGAGTAACTATGACTCTCTTAAGGTAGCCAAATGCCTCGTCAACAGGCGAAATACATCGGCAAACTGGAGGAGCAACTAGCATGAGTACTGTGAAAGTCTTTATGTCGACAGATAATGGCGTATCGCTTCAGGTGAACTGGCGAGAGAAAGCTTGAAAATGTGACTGTGGTAAAACGGGGAACAATTGGCAAGAGTAACTACGACTCTCTAAAGGTAACCAAATGCCTCGTCCACAGGCGAAATATATCGGCAAACTCGAGAAGCTCCCAGCAGGAGTACTGTGAAGGTCATAATGTCGACAAATAATGGCGTACCGCTTGTGGTGAACGTGGCAGAGTGAGCTTGTAGATGTGACTGTGGCTTAACGGGGAGACACTAGCAGGAGTAACTATGACTCTCTTAAGGTAGCCAAATGCCTCGTCAACAGGCGAAATACATCGGCAAACTGGAGGAGCAACTAGCATGAGTACTGTGAAAGTCTTTATGTCGACAGATAATGGCGTATCGCTTC
This sequence comes from Schistocerca serialis cubense, assembly GCF_023864345.2. Taxonomy (NCBI): domain Eukaryota; kingdom Metazoa; phylum Arthropoda; class Insecta; order Orthoptera; family Acrididae; genus Schistocerca; species Schistocerca serialis. Next base: position 20,285 of record NW_026047856.1, read on the forward strand.
AGGTGAACTGGCGAGAGAAAGCTTGAAAATGTGACTGTGGTAAAACGGGGAACAATTGGCAAGAGTAACTACGACTCTCTAAAGGTAACCAAATGCCTCGTCCACAGGCGAAATATATCGGCAAACTCGAGAAGCTCCCAGCAGGAGTACTGTGAAGGTCATAATGTCGACAAATAATAGCCCACCGCTTGTGGTGAACGTGGCAGAGTGAGCTTGTAGATGTGACTGTGGCTTAACGGGGAGACACTAGCAGGAGTAACTATGACTCTCTTAAGGTAGCCAAATGCCTCGTCAACAGGCGAAATACATCGGCAAACTGGAGGAGCAACTAGCATGAGTACTGTGAAAGTCTTTATGTCGACAGATAATGGCGTATCGCTTCAGGTGAACTGGCGAGAGAAAGCTTGAAAATGTGACTGTGGTAAAACGGGGAACAATTGGCAAGAGTAACTACGACTCTCTAAAGGTAACCAAATGCCTCGTCCACAGGCGAAATATATCGGCAAACTCGAGAAGCTCCCAGCAGGAGTACTGTGAAGGTCATAATGTCGACAAATAATAGCCCACCGCTTGTGGTGAACGTGGCAGAGTGAGCTTGTAGATGTGACTGTGGCTTAACGGGGAGACACTAGCAGGAGTAACTATGACTCTCTTAAGGTAGCCAAATGCCTCGTCAACAGGCGAAATACATCGGCAAACTGGAGGAGCAACTAGCATGAGTACTGTGAAAGTCTTTATGTCGACAGATAATGGCGTATCGCTTCAGGTGAACTGGCGAGAGAAAGCTTGAAAATGTGACTGTGGTAAAACGGGGAACAATTGGCAAGAGTAACTACGACTCTCTAAAGGTAACCAAATGCCTCGTCCACAGGCGAAATATATCGGCAAACTCGAGAAACTCCCAGCAGGAGTACTGTGAAGGTCATAATGTCGACAAATAATAGCCCACCGCTTGTGGTGAACGTGGCAGAGTGAGCTTGTAGATGTGACTGTGGCTTAACGGGGAGACACTAGCAGGAGTAACTATGACTCTCTTAAGGTAGCCAAATGCCTCGTCAACAGGCGAAATACATCGGCAAACTGGAGAAGCAACTAGCATGAGTACTGTGAAAGTCTTTATGTCGACAGATAATGGCGTATCGCTTCAGGTGAACTGGCGAGAGAAAGCTTGAAAATGTGACTGTGGTAAAACGGGGAACAATTGGCAAGAGTAACTACGACTCTCTAAAGGTAACCAAATGCCTCGTCCACAGGCGAAATATATCGGCAAACTCGAGAAGCTCCCAGCAGGAGTACTGTGAAGGTCATAATGTCGACAAATAATGGCGTACCGCTTGTGGTGAACGTGGCAGAGTGAGCTTGTAGATGTGACTGTGGCTTAACGGGGAGACACTAGCAGGAGTAACTATGACTCTCTTAAGGTAGCCAAATGCCTCGTCAACAGGCGAAATACATCGGCAAACTGGAGGAGCAACTAGCATGAGTACTGTGAAAGTCTTTATGTCGACAGATAATGGCGTATCGCTTCAGGTGAACTGGCGAGAGAAAGCTTGAAAATGTGACTGTGGTAAAACGGGGAACAATTGGCAAGAGTAACTACGACTCTCTAAAGGTAACCAAATGCCTCGTCCACAGGCGAAATATATCGGCAAACTCGAGAAGCTCCCAGCAGGAGTACTGTGAAGGTCATAATGTCGACAAATAATAGCCCACCGCTTGTGGTGAACGTGGCAGAGTGAGCTTGTAGATGTGACTGTGGCTTAACGGGGAGACACTAGCAGGAGTAACTATGACTCTCTTAAGGTAGCCAAATGCCTCGTCAACAGGCGAAATACATCGGCAAACTGGAGGAGCAACTAGCATGAGTACTGTGAAAGTCTTTATGTCGACAGATAATGGCGTATCGCTTCAGGTGAACTGGCGAGAGAAAGCTTGAAAATGTGACTGTGGTAAAACGGGGAACAATTGGCAAGAGTAACTACGACTCTCTAAAGGTAACCAAATGCCTCGTCCACAGGCGAAATATATCGGCAAACTCGAGAAGCTCCCAGCAGGAGTACTGTGAAGGTCATAATGTCGACAAATAATAGCCCACCGCTTGTGGTGAACGTGGCAGAGTGAGCTTGTAGATGTGACTGTGGCTTAACGGGGAGACACTAGCAGGAGTAACTATGACTCTCTTAAGGTAGCCAAATGCCTCGTCAACAGGCGAAATACATCGGCAAACTGGAGGAGCAACTAGCATGAGTACTGTGAAAGTCTTTATGTCGACAGATAATGGCGTATCGCTTCAGGTGAACTGGCGAGAGAAAGCTTGAAAATGTGACTGTGGTAAAACGGGGAACAATTGGCAAGAGTAACTACGACTCTCTAAAGGTAACCAAATGCCTCGTCCACAGGCGAAATATATCGGCAAACTCGAGAAACTCCCAGCAGGAGTACTGTGAAGGTCATAATGTCGACAAATAATAGCCCACCGCTTGTGGTGAACGTGGCAGAGTGAGCTTGTAGATGTGACTGTGGCTTAACGGGGAGACACTAGCAGGAGTAACTATGACTCTCTTAAGGTAGCCAAATGCCTCGTCAACAGGCGAAATACATCGGCAAACTGGAGAAGCAACTAGCATGAGTACTGTGAAAGTCTTTATGTCGACAGATAATGGCGTATCGCTTCAGGTGAACTGGCGAGAGAAAGCTTGAAAATGTGACTGTGGTAAAACGGGGAACAATTGGCAAGAGTAACTACGACTCTCTAAAGGTAACCAAATGCCTCGTCCACAGGCGAAATATATCGGCAAACTCGAGAAGCTCCCAGCAGGAGTACTGTGAAGGTCATAATGTCGACAAATAATGGCGTACCGCTTGTGGTGAACGTGGCAGAGTGAGCTTGTAGATGTGACTGTGGCTTAACGGGGAGACACTAGCAGGAGTAACTATGACTCTCTTAAGGTAGCCAAATGCCTCGTCAACAGGCGAAATACATCGGCAAACTGGAGGAGCAACTAGCATGAGTACTGTGAAAGTCTTTATGTCGACAGATAATGGCGTATCGCTTCAGGTGAACTGGCGAGAGAAAGCTTGAAAATGTGACTGTGGTAAAACGGGGAACAATTGGCAAGAGTAACTACGACTCTCTAAAGGTAACCAAATGCCTCGTCCACAGGCGAAATATATCGGCAAACTCGAGAAGCTCCCAGCAGGAGTACTGTGAAGGTCATAATGTCGACAAATAATGGCGTACCGCTTGTGGTGAACGTGGCAGAGTGAGCTTGTAGATGTGACTGTGGCTTAACGGGGAGACACTAGCAGGAGTAACTATGACTCTCTTAAGGTAGCCAAATGCCTCGTCAACAGGCGAAATACATCGGCAAACTGGAGGAGCAACTAGCATGAGTACTGTGAAAGTCTTTATGTCGACAGATAATGGCGTATCGCTTCAGGTGAACTGGCGAGAGAAAGCTTGAAAATGTGACTGTGGTAAAACGGGGAACAATTGGCAAGAGTAACTACGACTCTCTAAAGGTAACCAAATGCCTCGTCCACAGGCGAAATATATCGGCAAACTCGAGAAGCTCCCAGCAGGAGTACTGTGAAGGTCATAATGTCGACAAATAATAGCCCACCGCTTGTGGTGAACGTGGCAGAGTGAGCTTGTAGATGTGACTGTGGCTTAACGGGGAGACACTAGCAGGAGTAACTATGACTCTCTTAAGGTAGCCAAATGCCTCGTCAACAGGCGAAATACATCGGCAAACTGGAGGAGCAACTAGCATGAGTACTGTGAAAGTCTTTATGTCGACAGATAATGGCGTATCGCTTCAGGTGAACTGGCGAGAGAAAGCTTGAAAATGTGACTGTGGTAAAACGGGGAACAATTGGCAAGAGTAACTACGACTCTCTAAAGGTAACCAAATGCCTCGTCCACAGGCGAAATATATCGGCAAACTCGAGAAGCTCCCAGCAGGAGTACTGTGAAGGTCATAATGTCGACAAATAATAGCCCACCGCTTGTGGTGAACGTGGCAGAGTGAGCTTGTAGATGTGACTGTGGCTTAACGGGGAGACACTAGCAGGAGTAACTATGACTCTCTTAAGGTAGCCAAATGCCTCGTCAACAGGCGAAATACATCGGCAAACTGGAGGAGCAACTAGCATGAGTACTGTGAAAGTCTTTATGTCGACAGATAATGGCGTATCGCTTCAGGTGAACTGGCGAGAGAAAGCTTGAAAATGTGACTGTGGTAAAACGGGGAACAATTGGCAAGAGTAACTACGACTCTCTAAAGGTAACCAAATGCCTCGTCCACAGGCGAAATATATCGGCAAACTCGAGAAACTCCCAGCAGGAGTACTGTGAAGGTCATAATGTCGACAAATAATAGCCCACCGCTTGTGGTGAACGTGGCAGAGTGAGCTTGTAGATGTGACTGTGGCTTAACGGGGAGACACTAGCAGGAGTAACTATGACTCTCTTAAGGTAGCCAAATGCCTCGTCAACAGGCGAAATACATCGGCAAACTGGAGAAGCAACTAGCATGAGTACTGTGAAAGTCTTTATGTCGACAGATAATGGCGTATCGCTTCAGGTGAACTGGCGAGAGAAAGCTTGAAAATGTGACTGTGGTAAAACGGGGAACAATTGGCAAGAGTAACTACGACTCTCTAAAGGTAACCAAATGCCTCGTCCACAGGCGAAATATATCGGCAAACTCGAGAAGCTCCCAGCAGGAGTACTGTGAAGGTCATAATGTCGACAAATAATGGCGTACCGCTTGTGGTGAACGTGGCAGAGTGAGCTTGTAGATGTGACTGTGGCTTAACGGGGAGACACTAGCAGGAGTAACTATGACTCTCTTAAGGTAGCCAAATGCCTCGTCAACAGGCGAAATACATCGGCAAACTGGAGGAGCAACTAGCATGAGTACTGTGAAAGTCTTTATGTCGACAGATAATGGCGTATCGCTTCAGGTGAACTGGCGAGAGAAAGCTTGAAAATGTGACTGTGGTAAAACGGGGAACAATTGGCAAGAGTAACTACGACTCTCTAAAGGTAACCAAATGCCTCGTCCACAGGCGAAATATATCGGCAAACTCGAGAAGCTCCCAGCAGGAGTACTGTGAAGGTCATAATGTCGACAAATAATAGCCCACCGCTTGTGGTGAACGTGGCAGAGTGAGCTTGTAGATGTGACTGTGGCTTAACGGGGAGACACTAGCAGGAGTAACTATGACTCTCTTAAGGTAGCCAAATGCCTCGTCAACAGGCGAAATACATCGGCAAACTGGAGGAGCAACTAGCATGAGTACTGTGAAAGTCTTTATGTCGACAGATAATGGCGTATCGCTTCAGGTGAACTGGCGAGAGAAAGCTTGAAAATGTGACTGTGGTAAAACGGGGGAACAATTGGCAAGAGTAACTACGACTCTCTAAAGGTAACCAAATGCCTCGTCCACAGGCGAAATATATCGGCAAACTCGAGAAGCTCCCAGCAGGAGTACTGTGAAGGTCATAATGTCGACAAATAATAGCCCACCGCTTGTGGTGAACGTGGCAGAGTGAGCTTGTAGATGTGACTGTGGCTTAACGGGGAGACACTAGCAGGAGTAACTATGACTCTCTTAAGGTAGCCAAATGCCTCGTCAACAGGCGAAATACATCGGCAAACTGGAGGAGCAACTAGCATGAGTACTGTGAAAGTCTTTATGTCGACAGATAATGGCGTATCGCTTCAGGTGAACTGGCGAGAGAAAGCTTGAAAATGTGACTGTGGTAAAACGGGGAACAATTGGCAAGAGTAACTACGACTCTCTAAAGGTAACCAAATGCCTCGTCCACAGGCGAAATATATCGGCAAACTCGAGAAACTCCCAGCAGGAGTACTGTGAAGGTCATAATGTCGACAAATAATAGCCCACCGCTTGTGGTGAACGTGGCAGAGTGAGCTTGTAGATGTGACTGTGGCTTAACGGGGAGACACTAGCAGGAGTAACTATGACTCTCTTAAGGTAGCCAAATGCCTCGTCAACAGGCGAAATACATCGGCAAACTGGAGAAGCAACTAGCATGAGTACTGTGAAAGTCTTTATGTCGACAGATAATGGCGTATCGCTTCAGGTGAACTGGCGAGAGAAAGCTTGAAAATGTGACTGTGGTAAAACGGGGAACAATTGGCAAGAGTAACTACGACTCTCTAAAGGTAACCAAATGCCTCGTCCACAGGCGAAATATATCGGCAAACTCGAGAAGCTCCCAGCAGGAGTACTGTGAAGGTCATAATGTCGACAAATAATGGCGTACCGCTTGTGGTGAACGTGGCAGAGTGAGCTTGTAGATGTGACTGTGGCTTAACGGGGAGACACTAGCAGGAGTAACTATGACTCTCTTAAGGTAGCCAAATGCCTCGTCAACAGGCGAAATACATCGGCAAACTGGAGGAGCAACTAGCATGAGTACTGTGAAAGTCTTTATGTCGACAGATAATGGCGTATCGCTTCAGGTGAACTGGCGAGAGAAAGCTTGAAAATGTGACTGTGGTAAAACGGGGAACAATGGCAAGAGTAACTACGACTCTCTAAAGGTAACCAAATGCCTCGTCCACAGGCGAAATATATCGGCAAACTCGAGAAGCTCCCAGCAGGAGTACTGTGAAGGTCATAATGTCGACAAATAATAGCCCACCGCTTGTGGTGAACGTGGCAGAGTGAGCTTGTAGATGTGACTGTGGCTTAACGGGGAGACACTAGCAGGAGTAACTATGACTCTCTTTAAGGTAGCCAAATGCCTCGTCAACAGGCGAAATACATCGGCAAACTGGAGGAGCAACTAGCATGAGTACTGTGGAAGTCTTTATGTCGACAGATAATGGCGTATCGCTTCAGGTGAACTGGCGAGAGAAAGCTTGAAAATGTGACTGTGGT
>NW_026047857.1:0-27502 GCF_023864345.2 Schistocerca serialis cubense
GCAGTTGTGCCATTTCCGGCGCACAAGCACACCCGTACGGTACTCTCCTCGCCCCCACGCCACCAACAACACAGCGACCACGCGGCTTTCAGGCATGGCACGGCACGGCACGGCACGGCACGGCACGGCACGGCACGGCACGGCACCGGCGAAATGCGCCGCCCCCGCCCCTCCGCGCATCCGTCCGTCTCGCCACGTTCACTGACAGCCGCGTCTGCGGCTACACCACGACAACCACAACACAACACCGCTCCCCTCCCTGGCAACTCACATTGTTTTTCTCCTCCTCTTTTGCACAAACCACAACGCCGAGCACAGGCGCAAGCCACCCACACCGCGCCCCCTCCCCGTCCCGTCTTTGGCCGCCGCTCCTCGTTTCCTCGTTTGCCCCCTCCCATCTCCCGAAATGCCATGCCAGCAGCGTTACGCATGCCCCTCCCCTGTCCACACAACACTACCGCCTAACGAACAGCCTTTTCCGGGCCACATCCAGGGCACGCCCACCTCCAAACACTGCCAATTCACGGACGCACACACTCACTCACTTTCTCGACACCTTTCTGTACGGAGGGTGCGTCATCTCGACCGTGACAGAGTGACGGCAACTATCGACGATCCATTTCCCCCCCACTGGTAAAACATGTCCACTAACACCTACATACATCATTCAAGTACACAGACAATAGCATACACACAATGGGAGGGCACACGAACATGGACGGCACGGCACTGTCATACACTCTTCCTCAGAACCATATCAACAAACGTTACGTACATCCGGGGAAAGCGAAAGCGAACGCGAAAGCGAAAGCAAAAGCAAAAGCAAAGGCAAAGCCCAATGCAGCCGTCAAAGGTAACGTTCACCACGGCAGACACTTGCAGCCGCGCCGCCGTTAAACGCATTTCAGTGCGGCTCCAATACGCCTCCGACACGGGAACGTTCCGTTGCTCTACGAATGCGTTTCTCCCCTTTTTCCCTTCCTCTCTCTTTTGCCCCCCCCCCCCTCCTTGCACTCTCGCCTCATTCCTCACGTTCTGCCCAGACATTCGACCGATCAAAGTCAACCTTTCGTTACCGTTCTCAGCGCGACGGTGTACAACAGTATGACGGGTGTGCCCAAGACTTCGGTTCAGTTGCGTGACGCCGGTCTATCGCGCCGATCGACAGTTACTCAGGGGGCGACGGATCGGACCACGTCACCGACACACAAAACACTTTCAAACAAACAAATACATACCGGATGGACACAGACAAACACGTGTACAGACATTCGCCAAACAAACGACCGCCGCCGCCGCCGTCGTCGTCTAGCGTGCATCTTGAATGACGACATCGGTGTGCGTGCGTCGTACGCAATCAGTCAGACACGGCTATCAAACATCAGAGTCGAATGGTACATCATCGTGCGTGTCGCCGTACACGTACAGTACAATACAACAACAATGCGTCTTAATGGCACGTTCATTTCAACGTCACTCACACACCTCCACGCTGCAGTTACGTCGCACCATTGTCAAACTCGGCGTACAGCAAAGGGAATAGTGGGCGGCAAAAAAAAACCAAACAAAAACATTTCACATTTCACCCTCGCCATGTATGATGTGCAAAAAAACAAACCCGCAAACGGCCGTCGTTACGGTGACACAAAAGTCGCCGATCACACTGTCCCCCCCCTCGCAGACGGGTCTCACACACACACACACACCAACAACACCAATGGGTCAAAAACCACGCCAACGAGGCGTGCCACCATTCCACGCCACGGCGACCAAACCTCGTGGCCGTACCCCGCGCAACACGCTTTGACGCGCCCCCCCACCCACAATCAAAATGCACACACACACATCACAGCCGTCCACACAAACAACAACAATTCCGCCCTTCCCGCAAAAGGCAAGTTGGTGGCCCTGAAAAGGGCCGTTTTGCCGCTCTCGCAACGGAGGAGCCTTCTCCATCCTTCCTTCCATTCCAGAGCCACCTCCTTACTTGGAGCTCGTGTACTTGGTCACCGCCTTCGTGCCCTCGCTCACGGCGTGCTTGGCCAGCTCGCCAGGCAGCAACAGCCGCACAGCGGTCTGGATCTCGCGGGACGTGATGGTCGAGCGCTTGTTGTAGTGCGCCAGGCGAGAAGCCTCGGCCGCAATGCGCTCGAAAATGTCGTTCACGAAGCTGTTCATGATGCTCATCGCCTTCGACGAGATGCCCCGTGTCAGGGTGCACCTGCTTCCAGCACCTTGTAGATGTAGATGGCATAGCTCTCCTTCCTCTTGCGCTTCTTCTTCTTGTCGCCCTTCGAAATGTTCTTCTGCGCCTTGCCAGCCTTCTTGGCGGCCTTCCCGCTAGTCTTGGGCGGCATCTCGAACCAACGTACGGCAGCAGCAACACCAGTAGCAAGCGCTCCGCTCTAGTCAGCGTCTCCCCACACAGTGGCACCCGCCGCCAGCCGCCGCCGCACCTTTACCAGCTCGCCCTGTTGCGGCCGCCGACCAATGGGGCGCGCGCGCAACCGGCCGCCGCACCCGAGCCCATAAAGCACCCCCCACCCCGGCTGCGCCGGCACGCACTCCGCTGCTCGACTCGCTGCCGCTCGCACCGGTCGTTTTCGTTTCCGTTTCGTGTGCACCGTCGCTAGCCCATCGCCATGTCCGGACGCGGAAAGGGAGGCAAAGTCAAGGGGCAAGTCAAAGTCCCGCTCAAGCAGGGCTGGGCTCCAGTTCCCGGTCGGCAGAATCCACCGCCTCCCTGCGCAAGGGAAACTACGCAGAGCGCGTCGGCGCCGGGGCGCCCGTCTACCTCGCCGCCGTCATGGAGTACCTCGCGGCTGAGGTGCTCGAGCTGGCCGGAAACGCGGCCCGCGACAACAAGAAGACGCGCATCATCCCGCGCCACCTGCAGCTTGCCATCCGCAACGACGAGGAGCTCAACAAGCTCCTGTCGGGCGTCACCATCGCACAGGGTGGTGTCCTGCCCAACATCCAGGCCGTCCTGCTGCCAAAGAAGACCGAGAAGAAGGCCTAAAGGAGGCCAGGCAATCGCAGCGCCGCGTGCTCCCCTGCACGCAACGCGCTTTGCCGGCTCGGCTCGGCCCACAACAATCGGCCCTTTTCAGGGCCACCACACACACCTACGTCCAAAGCAAAATTTCAGTCGTCCTCGCCGCACCTTGTTTTGTTTTAACTTTGCACTGTCACAGCACAGCCGCCGCCGGCGCACGTCCGCCATCTTGTCGTCCACACAGCCCGTGTGGCCCAACACACACACATTTTGCACGGTCGCAGTCGCCTTCCAAACCGACAACGGCAGCAATAATGACCATTGTTAAAGGGAGGCGTGTCGACACACCGCCCTCCACTCCCGCGCGCAACGGCCGTCGACACGAACGAAACAGCTGATCCGGCCGCCTATGCCCACACGCCTTGCCTCGGAAAACCCCAACGCCGCCGCAAACAAACACACAGAGACAAACCACGCAAGCAAATAATCACCGCCTCTCGCACAACAACACACAGCCCGCCATCTCCGTCGCGATCGATACAAAGACACACAAACGAAGCAGCTCCACACACAGCCAGCCACATGACACGTTTCCTTTCCTTCTCCCCTCCCAGTCACATCACGTCGCTCAAACGGAAAGAAAGAAAGAAAGAAACAAACAAACAAACAACACAGCGCACACACGCAGCAACAACAACACAGACTCTTTCGCACTTTTCAACTTCCGAACAGTGTGGTGGCCCTGAAAAGGGCCGTTTTCTAGTCTCTCCCACCCACAAGCACGGCCGCGGGAAGGCCAGCGCCCGCTGCGACGCAGCCTAACCGCCGAAACCGTACAGGGTGCGCCCCTGCCTCTTCAGGGCGTACACCACGTCCATGGCCGTCACAGTCTTGCGCTTGGCGTGCTCAGTGTACGTCACCGCGTCGCGGATCACGTTCTCCAGGAACACCTTCAGCACCCCGCGGGTCTCCTCGTAGATCAGACCAGAGATGCGCTTCACGCCGCCCCTGCGAGCCAGGCGGCGGATGGCGGGCTTCGTGATGCCCTGGATGTTGTCGCGCAACACCTTGCGGTGCCGCTTGGCGCCACCCTTGCCGAGCCCCTTTCCCTCCCTTGCCGCGGCCCTGTCATCCTTCCTTCCTCGGGCAAAGCAAAACGTGCACAAACAGCAGCTGCAGCGGCTGGCGAGTCGGGCTACGGTCTGCGCCAGCGCGCCCGCCGCCCCCCCCCTATATAGACTCTGGCCCGCCCTCCCCCCACCACGCGCAACCGAGGGCATATAAGCGCAGCACGGAGGCGCGCGGGCCCGTTGTCAAGGCAGCACCGGACGCCGCGCCGCACCTAACCTCCACGCACGCCGCTCCGCTACCGCTACCGCTACCGCCATGGCCCGCACAAAGCAAACGGCCCGCAAGTCCACCGGCGGAAAGGCGCCGCGCAAACAGCTCGCCACCAAGGCGGCGAGGAAGAGCGCGCCCGCCACCGGAGGCGTCAAGAAGCCCCACCGCTACAGGCCGGCGCACCGTCGCCCTGCGAAGGGATAAATCAGAAGCGCTACCCAGAAGAGCACAGAGCTGCTCATCCGCAAGCTGCCATTCCAGCGCCTAGTGCGCGAGATCGCCCAGGACTTCAAGACCGACCTGCGCTTCCAGAGCTCCGCAGTCATGGCCCTGCAGGAGGCCAGCGAGGCCTACCTCGTCGGCCTCTTCGAAGACACCAACCTGTGCGCAATCCACGCCAAGCGCGTCACCATCATGCCCAAGGACATCCAGCTCGCGCGCCCGCATCCGCGGCGAGCGCGCCTAAACCGCGCCGCGGCACCGCACCGCACAAACAAAAACGGCCCTTTTCAGGGCCACTAACATCTCTCCGTCGCGAGCAAACTTTGTCGGTCGCCTGCCTCTCGCCCCGCAACCCAAAAACAAAACAAAAAACCACCACTTCCCGTCCGTCCGCCACACCCGCTCACTCTGCCTGCCTGCTAGCAGCGCGCAACAATCACACATCATCCCTCCCCCGGCGCTCAAAGCGCACAATACCCAACGGCCGACGTCACACCGCACGGGTGGGCTGGCCGGCCGCCGCTTTCGTTTCGAAAACAAAAAAAACCCGCACTCCACTCCGACGGCCAACGGCCAGGCAGGCGCGCTCGCTCGCTCTACACGCCACCGAAATCCCCGCCGACTCCTTCCGCATCTCAACGTGCCCCCCGTTGCAAAACATCACACACACACACACACACAAAGGAACAAAACAAAACAAAGACCAGACACGACTCGACAAGACAGACATCCGAGAAGAACGAACGCAGGCAAGCCAACCAACGTATTCAAACAAAACAACGCGACAGAAAACCAACCGTCGGCCGCCGCCACAAACACGGCGACAATCAACCACGACAACAACAACACCGCTTACCGCTACCGCCGCCCACACCCGCCACCGACCCCCCGCAATCCAACCACCACGGCACGCAAACAGCATCCCCACGGGCATACAGAAACGCCAGACAGACACCCACACCAAACGCAACACGACAATCAAAACCTTCCCCGACGTGCTTTGTGATGGGCCCCTGAGAAGGGCCGTTTTGGGCCGCGCGTCTCTTGCGCGCCACTAGACGACGACGGGGGGTGGGGGACGACGGAGTCAAGCGCCAAACCCTTCCATTCCCATCTCTTTCTCCTCTACTCTACTTCTTCTTCTTGGGCGAAGCCTTCGCCTTAGACGGCGTCGTCGCCTTCTTCGGGCGCGGCGCCTTCGGCTTCTTCGTCGGGAACCTTGGCGGCCTTCTTCGCCTTCGACGGCGACTTGGCCTTGGCCGGCCTTGGCCGCAGCCGCCTTCTTCGCACCCGCGGGAGCGGCCGACGCCGCAGACGCCTTCTTGGCGGCGCCCGCCTTCCGACCGGTCGCCGCCTTCACGCCACCAGCCTTCTTTGCGCCGGCCGCACGGGCGCCCTTCTTCTCCTTGCTGGCCGGAGCGGCGCGCTTCTTCTTGGCACCGCCAGCACGAGCCTTGCCGCCCTCGGCCGCCCCCCCGCCGCCGGCGCCGGCAAGCTTGAACGAGCCGGACGCGCCCTTCCCCTTCGTCTGCACCAGCTCGCCCGCCACGACGGCCGACTTGAGGTACTTCTTGATAAACGGCCGCCAGCTTCTCCGCGTCCAGCTTGTAGTGCGCGGCTATGTACTTCTTGATCGCCTGCAGCGACGACCCGCCGCGCTCCTTCAGACTCTTGATGGCGGCCGTCACCATCTCAGAGGTGCGCGGGTGTGCGCAGGCTTGGCGCGCGGCTTCTTCGCAGACGACGCAGACTTGGCCTTCTTCGTAGTGCCGGTGGCGGCGGGTGCCGCAGCAGTCTCGTTCGTAGCCGCCTGATCTGCCATTTCGACGACGCGCGTAACACACAGCGAGAGCGAGCGGGACGGCAGGCACGCAAGCACAGCACAGCAGCAGAGCAGAGAATGCGTGTGCATAAGTGTGTGTGTGACGCATTTCTGCGTTAACACTTGTGAGGAAGTTTTCAGCGTACTTGACGCTCTTTCTTCCATAAATAGGGTGCACCATGTTAGTATAAGTCTTTGTGAGGTTTTAGTCTTGTTCTGCACTGGAACATCACATGAGGAAAGTCTTCACTTCGCCGCACTATTGTTGCAGGCGAAGGAGATCTGGCCAGCGCAGCGTGGCGCGCCAGTGTGGTCGATGGCCGAGATCGCGTACCTTAGGGTTACGCGATACTTCGACCTTCTCGTAGAAGTCTTGGGCAGCAAGTTGGAACCGCTGTCTGAGTAAGGGAACTCCTGCGACGTGGTGTAGTTCCGCGGTGTTGAAGTCCCACGGAAGATGCAAGCACCGTTCTGAGGGCCCTGTTTTGGACCATTTGTAGACGGCGGATGTTGGTCTCGGCTGCGTTGCCCCACACCACCGCTGCATAATCAAACAGCGGGCTGATGGTGGCTTTGTACAAGGTGAGACCTAAGTCTGCCTGGTAGCGATGATGTGGGGTTGATGACCGGGTACAACATGCGCAGTCTACCCAGTGCCTTCCTCCTCACTTCTTCGATGTGTTGGCGCCACGTTAGACGCTTGTCTAGCGTGACGCCAAGATACTTGGCACTGTTGTTCCACGGTACGGGTCTTCCGCGGACTGTCAGCTGCTCGAGGTCTGCCGGAACATGCCTGAGCGCGATGATGATCGCCTGGCTTTTCTCGGGATTATAAGCCAGACGCCATTTCGTGGCCCATTCTTCTAGCGCCGCGGTTGCCGCTTGCAGACGCCGTTGTAGAGCTCGGGGGCATCTGCTGCGGCCGTAGACGGCGGTATCGTCCGCGTACAGGGCGTTGTTCACCGCACCTGTACGTGGGAGGTCCGCTGTGTAGACCGAGTAAAGCGTCGGGCCGATGACCGAGCCTTGCGGTACACCCGCGAGTACCCGGCGCTCCGTGGAGATTCCACTGTCTGCCCGAACGTGGAACGTCCTGTCCCGCAGGTAAGTCTGCAGGAGACTCACGTGTGACACGGGTACCCCCAGTACAAGCAACTTGTACAGGAGGCCTTCGTGCCACACCGAGTCAAAGGCGCGTGACACGTCGAGCATAAGAGCACCGAAATACTCGCGTCGGTCAACTGCTCCGAACGCTTCCTCAGTCAGCCGTAGGACTTGGTGTGTGGCAGAGTGTCCTCGCCGGAACCCAAATTGCTCATCAGGCAGAATTTGTTCGTCGGTGATATGACGCAGGAGGCGCGTCATGTAAAGCCGCTCAAAAAGTTTGGATAGCGCCGGCAGCAAGCTAATCGGACGGTAGTTTTTTGCCATCCGCGCGTCCTTCCCTGGTTTTGGTAGGGCCACTATTTCTGCGTGCTTCCAGATTTGCGGAAACTCTTCAGTACGAAGCACTTCGTTGAAGAGTTCTGTAAGTTTGGCCACTGCTTCTTCTGGGAGTTGCCTGAGGAGCGAATTTGTCACCATGTCTGGACCCGCGGCTTTGCGACCTTGAAGGTGACGCAGCAGCAGTTTCACCTCGTCGACGGCTATCGGCGTGATGTGGTCGTCTGGGTCTCTCGCCGCAAGGTAGCGGGGAAGACGATCCCTGACGAGTCGAATGTGCGCTGCGTCGACTGGGTCCTCCATCGGAGTGAAATTAGCGGCGAACGCATCGGCCAGGCAGTTGGCCTTTGCATTCGGCTCGCTAACAAAATCTGCTCCGACCTGGAGTGGAGGAACTTTCATCGTGCGACGGATGAAGCTCTTAACCGTTCTCCACGCCGAGCCATCTTCCGTGTTGAGCTGGGAGATCTTGGTCGCCCACTCCTGGTGCCTGTGTTTTTCTGCTGCGACCTTGATTTCCCGGCGCAACCGATTGAGTGTCGGTTTGATGGCCGGATTGCGGGTGCGTTGCCATTCTCTGGCAACCCGGTTTTTCTCGGAGATTAAGTTCTCCAGGTCTCGTGGGAGACGCTGTGGTTTGCAGCTTCGGTGGTCGGCTGCTGGTCTGGGCGGCGTGGCGTTGGTTGCTGCTTCCACCATGCAGTTTGTGTAGTGTTGTAGAGCCACGTTTACGCCGTTCGCGGCCGGTTCCGGGAGTTGTTCCAATGCTGCCACCATGGCTTCGCGGTATTGGTCCCAGTTGATTCCGCGTAAGTCGAGCCCTCTTCTTGGAATTGGCGCTAGTTCCGCCTCAACTTCGAACATGACTGGGACATGATCGGAGTTGATAGGCGGCCTTGTGCTCGCTGTCAGGTTCTGTCTGACGCCTTTGTTTATCAGTATGTCGATCACGTCAGGCAATCCTCTAGGAGGAAAGATGGTCGGTTCGTGTGGAGCGACAACTACGGCGTTATGGCGCTCTACGATGCGTTGCAGCTGCCGCCCACTCGTGTTCGTAAGTCTGGAGTTCCAGACTTGATTCTTGGAATTGTAGTCGCCTCCCAGTAGAAGTTGTCCTGGAAGTGACAACAATTTGTCCATGTCTTCTCGTTGCAGGCGCCGACTCGGTGACTTGTAGACGACACCGACCGTGATTTTTCCATGCGCCGTGTTTACTGCGACCGCGGTCGCCTCGGCTGTCTGCAGCGGCGGCAGGTGAATCTTATAGTGGCTTAGCGTCCGACGAACGTATATTGCCGTTCCCCCTCCGTGGGTTGGCCTGTCGTCGCGGTGACACACATAATTCGGTATCCCGACGCGGACTCCGGGTTTCAGGAACGTCTCCGTCACAAGACATAAATCCACATTTTCCGTGCGAATTAACTCGCGAAATTCTGCGGCCTGTTCTCGTAGGCCGCGGGCATTCCAGAGGCATATTTTAATTTCTCGTGGCGCTGCCATGCTGGGTCGTGGGGTTGTTGATATTTGTTGCCTGCTGCATAGCGGCCGCAATCTTGGCAGGAAGTTCGCTGATGACGTTCACGACGAGGGAAATGAATTTTTCCATCATCGCGAACATTCGCTGCTCCATTGCCATCATCATGCGCTCATAGCTGGCGCTCATGCTGCCGACGGCGTCGTGGCGGTCGGCTTGTGGTGTGTTGTCGAGTGCTGCCTGGCGAGCGGCGGTCTCGCCGCCATTGCCGTTGCCGACAAGATGGCGCGTGGCTGCCTGGCCAGCGGCGGGCTCGCCGCCATTGCTGCTGCCGACAAGATGGCGCGTGGCTGCCTGGGGTCCGCCATGCTGTCGGCGCCCGCGCAGGCCGGGGAAGATGGCCACATCGTTCAGTGGCGGTGCCTCTGGGCCGCCATTTTGTGCCGCTGGCGCGGTGTTCTCCCAGCGGCGCGCGCTCTGATTGGCGCGCGGGCGCTCGGTGGTGGGAGCGGTGGACGGAGTTACCTGCGTCTTGCGCCGCTCGGGGATTGCTCCGTCCGCGACGATGGCCGCGCTGGGCGGGACTTGCCTGCCATTTTGTGCGCTGGCTGTCTCCGGTTGGGCTGAAGTCTGCTCGGCCTGGGGACGGTGTGGAGTGTCACCTGGGCGGGGTTTGGAGGTCCTTACCCCGCGCCGGCGACCTCGACGACGGCGACCACCTTTTGTTCGTCCTTCCCCCTCGGCTCCGCGGTGTCTGGAGTTTCCCGCCAAAACTGTACCTTTCTTCGGCGTCTCCGCTTTCCGGAGGCGCGCTGCGAAGGCTTTGTGCCGTGGACATCCTCGATAAGATGCCACGTGCTCGCCGTTACAGAGTTTACACTTCGGCTTGAAGTCTTTATACGGCTCCCCCTTCACGTCGCACTCGATCGCAGCATGAGGAGCGGCACAACGCACACAGAACGGTTGCATTCCGCAGTGCTTGTCTACATGTCCTAATTCGAGACAGCGGTAGCACTGGGCATAGCCACCTGTTTGGCGTAAGTTTTCTGGTGTTACTTCACACGGGCCTATAAATTTCAATTTGAACAGCTCTCTGTTTTTGTCCGTGCTGTCCGCACACACGAGTCTTAGAGGGCCGCGCCTGTTGGTTCTTGGGTCCCTCATTTTTGTTACCGATTGAACTATAAAGCCTAGGTCTTCTAAGTCCTCCTTTACATGTTCATTGGAGTACTTTAACGGTACTCCTTTAAACACGACCTTCAGAGGTCGTTTGCGTGAAGTGGAATACGTATAGTACTCCATGCCTTGTGCTCTTGCGGCGTGTAAGAGTTTATCGTACAGGTCACAGTTATTCACGCGCACTTTATACACCGTGTCACCCGCTGTACGCACTCGATAATTGTTTTTTCCCAGCAGACCGTTTAGCATGATCTGTAGGCTCCGGAAGTCTTTTTCATACGCGATCACAAGTGGCGGGGGAAGACGGCCGCGTGGAGCTGTGTTGTCATGCTCCTCTTCCTCCTCACTATCAGAGAGCGCGTCGAACATATTGCTGGTGTTCGCTGCCAGCGTATCCGACGACGGAACGGCTCTGGCTGTCTTCTTCGGCTGCACAAAACCGTCCTCGTCGGTGCTATTACGTGCGCGGCCGTTACGCCGAGCACGGTGTGTTGACTGCCGTGGTTGGTCAACACTCTTCTTTTTGAGGAAGGAGTGATCCTCATTATCTCCTGTGTTGGCGCGTTTCCTTGTTTTTGACGCACTATTACCTTTATAAGATGTGTCCTGCTCCATTGGCTCCGCTGACGGCGTGGAGCTGTCGGCGGAGGTTGTAGGTGTCGGTAGCAGGTTTATTAGCGTCTGCAGCGCATCTTCAGGGCGCTGCGATATGCCGACGGCTGCTGCCGTCTCCAGAGACTGTGCCAAGGGCACGGTGGGTACGATCGAGTCACCGTCAAAAACTGTCGCGTTCGCGAGCGCGTCGAGTGAGACACTACTACACACGCGTGCGACGGCACCGGTTGCGTCGTCCAGTTGAGGGGGAGCACTATCAGGAAAACGCGGGCGTACATCTGATGTGCTCGACTCACCTCCGGGAGCGTGCAGGGACGCGGCCCTGTCCGCTCTAACACTGTCTGACATCTTAGGATGCTAAGGCGCGGAGCGCTCGGCGCGTGCGTCCGGCTCGGCCGGCATCCCAGACTCGAAGAGCAGAGAATCACAAGGCCCAGCCAGTGTCGCGGGCGGGCGCGGACGGCCGAGAGAGCGGCCGCCACTCTGCGCGCCGCCGCGCCGCGCCTCCCGCGCTTGCTACCGCCCAACGTCCGACAGCCTGTGCGGAGCAGCCCCAAACCTGCGCCACAACCGCCCGCGCCTTTCAAACCACCGAGGATGGGGCTACACACAGCCACACCACAGTCGCCAACCAGTCGCCACGGCAGCGCCGCAAACCACGGCCAAACTGCAGCTACCGCGCGCTACAGCCTGGGTCGGCCCGCCGAGAATCGCCGCCCCCGCCCAAATGCCGCCCCCACAGCCCCAGCCGACGACCCGCCACAATGGCCAAACCTTCGGCAAAACTCCCACACCGTCGCCGCGGCAGCCCGGCCAGCGCGGCCGGCGCCACAGCCACACAAGCCGAGGCGTGCGGCGATGACGGCCGTGCAAACGCGCCTCCGCCGCCCCATCGCCTTCCGTCGCCCTCCCGCCGTTTCCCGATCGGCCCGCAGCCGTCGGGCCACATCGCGCGCCGTCCTCCTCCTCTCGCCCGCCAACATTCACAGCCGTTTCTCAACAATTGCCCGCCGCAAACGGACGCCGCCTGCGCAACAGGCGCCGCCGCCCCTCGCCGCTTCCGACCCAACCCCTCGACCGAGGCAAACCGCAATCCGAATCTACAGACCAACCCAATCTGCCGTCAAGCACACACGACAGCCGACCTTACACGTTACGCGTTACACATTACGTTTACACGTCTACGTTAGGTTAGGTTAGGTGGACGTGGGTTAGGTTAAGGGGACTTGGGTTAGGTTAAGCGTCAAACTTAGGTTAAGCATTCAAACACGTCAGGCGTCAGAGGTTAGGTTAGGTTAGGTTACACGTTAGGTTAAGGGGTCGGTGCTAGGTTAAGAAGCGTCAAACGTAGGTTAGAAAAGCGTTCAAACGTGAGGCGTGAGCCGGACAGCTTACCTTACGTAGACGTTAGGGGCTCACAGGCTGAGCTCACCTCGCCACACCACAGGTTAGGTTCGGTTCGGTTCGGTTCGCTCGGCTCAGCGTAAAGCGCCGAGGTCAGGGTTACGTTCGTTCACCTTCGGGCGCCACACTTTCGGTTGAAAGGTCGCGACGGGACGGACGTCGGCAGGCACGCCGCAAACGAACAAAAAAAACGTACAGACGACGTCGGAAACCGCCGACAGACGGGGGAGCAGCACGACCACGACCAGACACCGAGCGCGAACGAGACACACGCGAACCACCCCCACCGGCCAAAGGGCACCACACAACAACCCAGAGCACCACGTGTCGACACCAGAGCAACCCGCCGCTCACGCGACATGGCTGGCACCGAAGGGCAACCGCCCGCAACTGCGCTTTCCGCGCCGGCCCGGATGCACGTCGTGCTACAACAACACCACTACCGTACACAGCCGCTGTTCACAACATCACTATCAATGGCGCGCCCGCGGCTCGCCGCCGTCGCAGTCGCAGCCCCAACGCCAGCACTTTTGCACCACCATTCACACGCACCGCAACACAGCTCGCCGACACAGCCGAACAAAACAAACACCACACAACAACAGCAACAACGCCGCCGCCTCTACTTGTGCCGGCGACCCACCCCGCCGATGGCGCACCTTTCGCCAGCCGGCAATCGACACACACGCACCCACCCACCGGGGCCCAGTGCAAAAAACAAAAAAAAACACACAAAAACAAAAAAATCAAACGACACGGGAAGCGCACACCGCCACTTCGCGCGCACGCCACCAACCAGTCGTCGTCTCAAAATAACAAACACAAACACAATAAACTAACAACTAGGGCAACACAAAACAAAAACGCCTCGCACGAACCGCCCACAAAAAGGACAAGCACACGCACAGCCTCTGCTGACGACCACGACGCAGCGGCACGCTGCTCCTGTCCCGCGCCCCGCGCCCCACTCGATTCACAACTCACGCGACACCGTCAACGACGGGCTCGCTTCCCGCAACCTACCACCTTTCCGCCACGACGCACAGCCCCAGCCCCACCCGACGACGCCCGTGGCAACGACTGCACTTTCACCACCGCCTCCCCCTTCCCCCCCAAAACAACACACACACACACACACACAGCCAGCCAAAAACGCACTCGCGACCCACACATGCACGTGCATCGGCACACGCCAACCAGTCAACGTCGACAACCACACGCAAGGCTCGAAACGAAACCGGCGTCCTTCCACGTTGCCATCAAGCTACGCGACACAAGACACAAGGAACCAACACAACAGCCGGCCCCACTAATTCCCACTCTCACGCCGCAAAAAGCACACCGAAACCGCCAAACGCACGCACATTCCCCTTCGCACCGACACCACCGACCGGCTCGCTACCACACACCTCTCGGCAGCCGTTTCACGCCAATTCGCCACACCGCCCACACAGTCGACAAGCGCCCGCCCTGTACGGCACACGCAACGACGCAGCGCAGCAAAGGGCGCCCGCAACACATACCTCTCCGCCGCCCGACGCGCCAACCGCCACACCACACCGCCAGCCACTCGCAAATTGTGCACTGCCACCAGCCACACGTCCAACACGCCGCGCCGCCTCCGGCCACCCGCCAGGGGGCGCTCACGTCCGCGACAACAGCGCGGCCCGCCGGGCCGGGCCGAACCGAACCGAGCCGCCGCTGCTCTGCACTCGGCACGGCCACACCCTGCTGCAGACCGGGCTCGTCCCTCTGTACGCGTCTGCCTGCGCATCAACACAACACGACCTTTTTTTTTTTTCTCTCTCTACCGCCATCCCTCCTTCTCGCGTTTTACTCGTTGTTGCAGCAGCGGCGCACACCTACACATCCACAGCCCCAGCCGAGCCGGCCTCACCTCAGGGCCCGCCGCCAGCGTCTCCTCCTCGGGCACAGGTGCGGTGCTGTGGCCGCCCATCCAACCGCATTGCTGGCCGTCCAGCCACCAGGCGTTCCCACTGCCGCGAGCCACGCCGCGCACCGACCCTGCTGCAGAAAACGAAGCATAGCCAGAGACCGACCGATACACAAAGCAAGCCGTCGCCTCGCCTCTTGTCCTTCCTGCCTTCCTTCCGCCCCCGCCCTTCTCACACCACCGCCTCTCCACTTTCGCCCACCCCCCCCTCCTTTTCTTTTTTTTTTTTTTTGTTTCTTTCTTTCTTTCTTTCTCTCCTTCCCGCCATGGCGGTTACGGCACCGCCTGCAGCGGCAGATTTTTTGCGCCCACACGCCTACTCCTACCACCATTAACCTTGCCCTGCCCTGCCCATCAACGTCGCAGTCGAACCGACGCGTGCCAACACACTGCCCACGTTCCTTTCTCTTTTCGGCCTACGCCCATTACGCGCCGCCGCCACAGCACCTTCCCTTCCCACAACACACCGACGTCATCACACGCACCCAAAACAGGGGCCACGACCGTGTTCCTCGCCCACTCCCATCCCGCACGGTACGCACATTCCCAACTACTACCGCGCACCCTCCCTTTCCAATCTGTGTGTCTCTGTGTCTGTGTCCTGTCCGCGCGTGACGCCTCTCAACATCCGCCGTCCCCCGTCCCGTTTTCGCCCCCATGCCGTCGTCGCGCCGCCTCCTCCCCGTCCACCGCCGCCCCTGTCCGCCCCGCACCACACCATACACCGCTGCTTGTCCCGGCCGTTGCCACCAAAGGCGCCGACCGCAAACGCGCCACGCCGCAGCCCCCGTGCGTCTCGCGCTCGCTTGCATCTCCGTGCCGACGCTGCCTCTCTTCCCACTCGCACTCGACCTCGACAACACAGTCTTTGGCTCCGCCACTGCGTGTTCCGGTGGTACGCACGCTGCAACACGTATGTATTCATTACCAGAGCGATGGCGAGGCATGACAGCATCTCTGTCTGACCAGAGAGTTCTTTATCGCTGCTAGTCGGCGCTTGGACCGCGCCAGACGACAGTAGTGGCACGCACCGGGTCGCCAGGAACAGTTGTTATATATATTGTAGCGCGAGTCGGGAGAGGTAGTAGTCGGTCGACAGTAGTAGCGGGTCGACGGTTGTACTGAGCGGGCGTCGGCGGCGTGCTCTGCTCGTCTCGCGACTCTGGTCACGGTTCGGGACGATGTATAGTATATTGTGTTATAATCAAAAGGTGGTGTGACGCTGCATTGCGCAAATCTGATAACGTATGTTCATTGTACTTCTTTTGTTCAACAACAAAAGCCCCACTATTACTTTTTTTCTAAAGTAACTTTTGTCTCTTAACGAAAAACATTCACTTTTTAAAGACTACTTCCTATGGCATTTCCCTCCAAGGAGTGCAATTAATTACCAGCCAGCACTCATTCATTGCACACAGCTGTGTAAGGGGTATCTACAATTGAGGAGCGGATATAAATGCAATTTTTTGTTTTTTTTTTTTTTTGTGTGTGTGTGTTGTAACCTCCCAGCAAAATTTAAAATAATGGACAATGTTATTTACGGATGCTAATGGACATTGCGCTAATTGTAACCTCGCCCACAATGAGAGGTATTGAAAATGGCAACAAAAATGTGAAATTCGCAATCTGACTCAAATATAAAGTCTTCACACAACATTTACAAACGTCCGTTCAGTGACAAGAAACTTCAATTAAACCGAAATATCGGTCTTTGGCCCTGTGCAAAACAATCAGAATTAAAGTCTTACCTCCGAATAAATGGATGTCACATTTCTGCTCTGGTTGTTGCGCAGCGCTTGGAGGAACTGCATTTGCAAATAATAATATTCTCTTTTTTTGTGATTTTAGTGACATTTTTCTTCAAAGCAGTGGAATGAAATGTGAAGTGCAACGAACTCTTTAGTTCAATAACAAATTAAATGTTTGAAAAATGCTTTTGAAATAAAAATTATTATTGGGGAACTTGTTGGAGAATAATTACACTTTTTCATTATCTAATGATTATATTAATTAACAGTATACCTTATTCACCATCTTGACCAGTGTTGCCGACCACCTACATCACACAACCGCACTCGGCTGCTACTACTGACCGACCGCTCTGCATGACGACTATTAGCGTACTGCACGCGACGACTACTGACAGAGTACAGCCCTCAACTACACAGAGCTACGGACTCGCAACGACTACTGACAGACAGACTGACTGACTGAGAACCGCTCGCAACACTCGCGCAGTCCAGCGCAAACTCTCTGGTCACAGATGCTACAACGTCTCGCCATCGCTACTATGTTACATACGTGTTTCAGTGTCTTTTTCATTGGGGTAACGATCTTTGGCTCTTTTTATTCTGAATACAGGGCCAAAGGTCAACGCTGCTGCCCTTATACAATTTATCAGGTTTCATTATGTCTGTTGCAATGTTACATACGGTTCACTCTTTCATTAATATTACCGTTGGGTTTGTTTTGTAGGGACGTTAACATTCTGGCACATTTTTATTATCATCGGACTCTCTGCTATTTGTGCAGGGAGGTTATACCTGGGTCCATTTCCATTTCCATTTACATTTTAATATTGATAGACTTTTTGTTTTCTTTTTTGTTTCTTGTTGTTTTTCCTTCTTTTTTTTTGTTGTTTTTTTTTTTTTTGTTTTGTTTTTCCCGCTCTCACCACCACCGCCGCATCACGCCTTCCGTTTTCTTGGTTTCTTTTCTGTTCTTCAACTGCTTCAACATCACCGCGCCCCATTTCCACACCACAGCCATCAGCCTCCAAGACGGGCGGGCGCAGTGTGCCATTTCCGGCGCACAAGCACACCCGTACGGTACTCTCCTCGCCCCCACGCCACCAACAACACAGCGACCACGCGGCTTTCAGGCATGGCACGGCACGGCACGGCACGGCACGGCACGGCACGGCACGGCACGGCACCGGCGAAATGCGCCGCCCCCGCCCCTCCGCGCATCCGTCCGTCTCGCCACGTTCACTGACAGCCGCGTCTGCGGCTACACCACGACAACCACAACACAACACCGCTCCCCTCCCTGGCAACTCACATTGTTTTTCTCCTCCTCTTTTGCACAAACCACAACGCCGAGCACAGGCGCAAGCCACCCACACCGCGCCCCTCCCCGTCCCGTCTTTGGCCGCCGCTCCTCGTTTCCTCGTTTGCCCCCTCCCATCTCCCGAAATGCCATGCCAGCAGCGTTACGCATGCCCCTCCCCTGTCCACACAACACTACCGCCTAACGAACAGCCTTTTCCGGGCCACATCCAGGGCACGCCCACCTCCAAACACTGCCAATTCACGGACGCACACACTCACTCACTTTCTCGACACCTTTCTGTACGGAGGGTGCGTCATCTCGACCGTGACAGAGTGACGGCAACTATCGACGATCCATTTCCCCCCACTGGTAAAACATGTCCACTAACACCTACATACATCATTCAAGTACACAGACAATAGCATACACACAATGGGAGGGCACACGAACATGGACGGCACGGCACTGTCATACACTCTTCCTCAGAACCATATCAACAAACGTTACGTACATCCGGGAAAGCGAAAGCGAACGCGAAAGCGAAAGCAAAAGCAAAAGCAAAGGCAAAGCCCAATGCAGCCGTCAAAGGTAACGTTCACCACGGCAGACACTTGCAGCCGCGCCGCCGTTAAACGCATTTCAGTGCGGCTCCAATACGCCTCCGACACGGGAACGTTCCGTTGCTCTACGAATGCGTTTCTCCCCTTTTTCCCTTCCTCTCTCTTTTGCCCCCCCCCCTCCTTGCACTCTCGCCTCATTCCTCACGTTCTGCCCAGACATTCGACCGATCAAAGTCAACCTTTCGTTACCGTTCTCAGCGCGACGGTGTACAACAGTATGACGGGTGTGCCCAAGACTTCGGTTCAGTTGCGTGACGCCGGTCTATCGCGCCGATCGACAGTTACTCAGGGGGCGACGGATCGGACCACGTCACCGACACACAAAACACTTTCAAACAAACAAATACATACCGGATGGACACAGACAAACACGTGTACAGACATTCGCCAAACAAACGACCGCCGCCGCCGCCGTCGTCGTCTAGCGTGCATCTTGAATGACGACATCGGTGTGCGTGCGTCGTACGCAATCAGTCAGACACGGCTATCAAACATCAGAGTCGAATGGTACATCATCGTGCGTGTCGCCGTACACGTACAGTACAATACAACAACAATGCGTCTTAATGGCACGTTCATTTCAACGTCACTCACACACCTCCACGCTGCAGTTACGTCGCACCATTGTCAAACTCGGCGTACAGCAAAGGGAATAGTGGGCGGCAAAAAAAACCAAACAAAAACATTTCACATTTCACCCTCGCCATGTATGATGTGCAAAAAAACAAACCCGCAAACGGCCGTCGTTACGGTGACACAAAAGTCGCCGATCACACTGTCCCCCCCTCGCAGACGGGTCTCACACACACACACACACCAACAACACCAATGGGTCAAAAACCACGCCAACGAGGCGTGCCACCATTCCACGCCACGGCGACCAACCTCGTGGCCGTACCCCGCGCAACACGCTTTGACGCGCCCCCCCACCCACAATCAAAATGCACACACACACATCACAGCCGTCCACACAAACAACAACAATTCCGCCCTTCCCGCAAAAGGCAAGTTGGTGGCCCTGAAAAGGGCCGTTTTGCCGCTCTCGCAACGGAGGAGCCTTCTCCATCCTTCCTTCCATTCCAGAGCCACCTCCTTACTTGGAGCTCGTGTACTTGGTCACCGCCTTCGTGCCCTCGCTCACGGCGTGCTTGGCCAGCTCGCCAGGCAGCAACAGCCGCACAGCGGTCTGGATCTCGCGGGACGTGATGGTCGAGCGCTTGTTGTAGTGCGCCAGGCGAGAAGCCTCGGCCGCAATGCGCTCGAAAATGTCGTTCACGAAGCTGTTCATGATGCTCATCGCCTTCGACGAGATGCCCGTGTCAGGGTGCACCTGCTTCAGCACCTTGTAGATGTAGATGGCATAGCTCTCCTTCCTCTTGCGCTTCTTCTTCTTGTCGCCCTTCGAAATGTTCTTCTGCGCCTTGCCAGCCTTCTTGGCGGCCTTCCCGCTAGTCTTGGGCGGCATCTCGAACCAACGTACGGCAGCAGCAACACCAGTAGCAAGCGCTCCGCTCTAGTCAGCGTCTCCCCACACAGTGGCACCCGCCGACCTGATATGTTTGGGGTATTTTCCCCCCTTTGTTAATTGAAGTACCGGCATCCTATTGATGCCCTGACTTTCGAGATGGTACCTTTAGGTTAAGATTGGCTTTTTGTCTGTATTTGATTGGGGGTCACCCCCGGGTATATGAACTGTGTTTGATTAATGATGGTTATGATATGAGTGGATGAAAGTCAGTGTAGCTCGTCATCTGAACTGACGGTGAATGGTAGTGATGGGAGTTCTGTGTGTAGGGAGAATATCTGGTCCCAGGGATCTAATGAGGGGGAAAGGTGAAGAATGAGATGTTTCATAGAATTTCGTTGACTTGATTTTTATGAGATGGTTAAATGCTGGTTGGCCTAGCATACCTCTAATTTCCTCGTTACTGGAGAACCAGGGGGCATCTGTGATTATTCTAAACGTCTTATTTTGTATCACTTCTAGTGAGGCCAGGTGTGTGTTTGCCGCCATGCTCCACACCTCCGATCCATAAAGAATAACTGGCAAAATTATTGTTTTCCATATTCGGAGCTTCGCCTCTGTTGATAAGCCCCTGCCCTTAAGAAGGGGATACAGTTGGTAGAGCCGGGCGGAACCTTTGTTTTTGGCCTCTGTTATATGCTGTTTGAACGTGAGATTTTTGTCTATGTTCAGTCCCAGGTATTTTATAACTTTTCTCCATGGGAGTTGTTGTCCATTATGGTTGAGATTTCTGATGGGTCTCGTTATTTTGTGTGTGAAAATTATGGCTTGGCACTTGTCCGGATTTACTTTTACTTTCCACAAGTTACACCAGTGGTCGACCTTGTTGAGGTGCCGCTGGAGACTACACGTTATACGATTTATGTTACGCCCGCTGTGGTATAGCGCTGTGTCATCAGCGTAGAGCGCTATGTTCCCACCCGGCTCTTTTGGGATATCATTTGTGAACACAAGATAGAGGAGGGGGCCAAGCACAGATCCCTGTGGGACACCTGCTTCTATATTAGTTATTGGACTTTTCGCTCCATCAACTGAAGCGAAAAACCTCCTGTCTGTCAGGAATGAGTGAATCATTTTTAACAGGTGATTGGGGCAATTTAGCTTCGACAGCTTGTAGAGTAGGCCGTCATGCCAGACACGGTCAAACGCCTTCTCTATGTCGAGGAATATGGCTGCTGTGCTGTCTCCATGTTGTTTCTCGGCACAGATGTGCTCCACCAGGCGGATGGCTTGCTGGGTGGTGCTATGGCCAGCACGAAAACCGAATTGTTCCGGGGTAAGGATAGTGTTATCGTTTAGGAATTTAAGTAGGGCGTTTAGGATGAGGATTTCGAGAAGTTTTGATAAGTGATTTAATAGCGAGATAGGACGATAGTTTTGTGGGAATAGATGGTCTTTATTGGGTTTGGGGATTGAGATGATCTTGGCAACCTTCCAGGCTGAAGGGAAATATTGTAGTTTGAGACAGTGGTTGAGGATATTTGATAGATGGGAAATGGCAGGTTGTGGAAGGTGTTTAAGAAGTGGGGGTTTTATAAGGTCAGGACCCCGCCAGCCGCCGCCGCACCTTTACCAGCTCGCCCTGTTGCGGCCGCCGACCAATGGGGCGCGCGCGCAACCGGCCGCCGCACCCGAGCCCATAAAGCACCCCCACCCCGGCTGCGCCGGCACGCACTCCGCTGCTCGACTCGCTGCCGCTCGCACCGGTCGTTTTCGTTTCCGTTTCGTGTGCACCGTCGCTAGCCCATCGCCATGTCCGGACGCGGAAAGGGAGGCAAAGTCAAGGGCAAGTCAAAGTCCCGCTCAAGCAGGGCTGGGCTCCAGTTCCCGGTCGGCAGAATCCACCGCCTCCTGCGCAAGGGAAACTACGCAGAGCGCGTCGGCGCCGGGGCGCCCGTCTACCTCGCCGCCGTCATGGAGTACCTCGCGGCTGAGGTGCTCGAGCTGGCCGGAAACGCGGCCCGCGACAACAAGAAGACGCGCATCATCCCGCGCCACCTGCAGCTTGCCATCCGCAACGACGAGGAGCTCAACAAGCTCCTGTCGGGCGTCACCATCGCACAGGGTGGTGTCCTGCCCAACATCCAGGCCGTCCTGCTGCCAAAGAAGACCGAGAAGAAGGCCTAAAGGAGGCCAGGCAATCGCAGCGCCGCGTGCTCCCCTGCACGCAACGCGCTTTGCCGGCTCGGCTCGGCCCACAACAATCGGCCCTTTTCAGGGCCACCACACACACCTACGTCCAAAGCAAAATTTCAGTCGTCCTCGCCGCACCTTGTTTTGTTTTAACTTTGCACTGTCACAGCACAGCCGCCGCCGGCGCACGTCCGCCATCTTGTCGTCCACACAGCCCGTGTGGCCCAACACACACACATTTTGCACGGTCGCAGTCGCCTTCCAAACCGACAACGGCAGCAATAATGACCATTGTTAAAGGGAGGCGTGTCGACACACCGCCCTCCACTCCCGCGCGCAACGGCCGTCGACACGAACGAAACAGCTGATCCGGCCGCCTATGCCCACACGCCTTGCCTCGGAAACCCCAACGCCGCCGCAAACAAACACACAGAGACAAACCACGCAAGCAAATAATCACCGCCTCTCGCACAACAACACACAGCCCGCCATCTCCGTCGCGATCGATACAAAGACACACAAACGAAGCAGCTCCACACACAGCCAGCCACATGACACGTTTCCTTTCCTTCTCCCCTCCCAGTCACATCACGTCGCTCAAACGGAAAGAAAGAAAGAAAGAAACAAACAAACAAACAACACAGCGCACACACGCAGCAACAACAACACAGACTCTTTCGCACTTTTCAACTTCCGAACAGTGTGGTGGCCCTGAAAAGGGCCGTTTTCTAGTCTCTCCCACCCACAAGCACGGCCGCGGGAAGGCCAGCGCCCGCTGCGACGCAGCCTAACCGCCGAAACCGTACAGGGTGCGCCCCTGCCTCTTCAGGGCGTACACCACGTCCATGGCCGTCACAGTCTTGCGCTTGGCGTGCTCAGTGTACGTCACCGCGTCGCGGATCACGTTCTCCAGGAACACCTTCAGCACCCCGCGGGTCTCCTCGTAGATCAGACCAGAGATGCGCTTCACGCCGCCCCTGCGAGCCAGGCGGCGGATGGCGGGCTTCGTGATGCCCTGGATGTTGTCGCGCAACACCTTGCGGTGCCGCTTGGCGCCACCCTTGCCGAGCCCCTTTCCTCCCTTGCCGCGGCCTGTCATCCTTCCTTCCTCGGGCAAAGCAAAACGTGCACAAACAGCAGCTGCAGCGGCTGGCGAGTCGGCTACGGTCTGCGCCCAGCGCGCCCGCCGCCCCCCTATATAGACTCTGGCCCGCCCTCCCCCCACCACGCGCAACCGAGGGCATATAAGCGCAGCACGGAGGCGCGCGGGCCCGTTGTCAAGGCAGCACCGGACGCCGCGCCGCACCTAACCTCCACGCACGCCGCTCCGCTACCGCTACCGCTACCGCCATGGCCCGCACAAAGCAAACGGCCCGCAAGTCCACCGGCGGAAAGGCGCCGCGCAAACAGCTCGCCACCAAGGCGGCGAGGAAGAGCGCGCCCGCCACCGGAGGCGTCAAGAAGCCCCACCGCTACAGGCCGGGCACCGTCGCCCTGCGAGAAATCAGGCGCTACCAGAAGAGCACAGAGCTGCTCATCCGCAAGCTGCCATTCCAGCGCCTAGTGCGCGAGATCGCCCAGGACTTCAAGACCGACCTGCGCTTCCAGAGCTCCGCAGTCATGGCCCTGCAGGAGGCCAGCGAGGCCTACCTCGTCGGCCTCTTCGAAGACACCAACCTGTGCGCAATCCACGCCAAGCGCGTCACCATCATGCCCAAGGACATCCAGCTCGCGCGCCGCATCCGCGGCGAGCGCGCCTAAACCGCGCCGCGGCACCGCACCGCACAAACAAAAACGGCCCTTTTCAGGGCCACTAACATCTCTCCGTCGCGAGCAAACTTTGTCGGTCGCCTGCCTCTCGCCCCGCAACCCAAAAACAAAACAAAAAACCACCACTTCCCGTCCGTCCGCCACACCCGCTCACTCTGCCTGCCTGCTAGCAGCGCGCAACAATCACACATCATCCCTCCCCGGCGCTCAAAGCGCACAATACCCAACGGCCGACGTCACACCGCACGGGTGGCTGGCCGGCCGCCGCTTTCGTTTCGAAAACAAAAAAAACCCGCACTCCACTCCGACGGCCAACGGCCAGGCAGGCGCGCTCGCTCGCTCTACACGCCACCGAAATCCCCGCCGACTCCTTCCGCATCTCAACGTGCCCCCCGTTGCAAAACATCACACACACACACACACACAAAGGAACAAAACAAAACAAAGACCAGACACGACTCGACAAGACAGACATCCGAGAAGAACGAACGCAGGCAAGCCAACCAACGTATTCAAACAAAACAACGCGACAGAAAACCAACCGTCGGCCGCCGCCACAAACACGGCGACAATCAACCACGACAACAACAACACCGCTTACCGCTACCGCCGCCCACACCCGCCACCGACCCCCGCAATCCAACCACCACGGCACGCAAACAGCATCCCCACGGGCATACAGAAACGCCAGACAGACACCCACACCAAACGCAACACGACAATCAAAACCTTCCCCGACGTGCTTTGATGGCCCTGAGAAGGGCCGTTTTGGGCCGCGCGTCTCTTGCGCGCCACTAGACGACGACGGGGGGTGGGGACGACGGAGTCAAGCGCCAAACCCTTCCATTCCCATCTCTTTCTCCTCTACTCTACTTCTTCTTCTTGGGCGAAGCCTTCGCCTTAGACGGCGTCGTCGCCTTCTTCGGGCGCGGCGCCTTCGGCTTCTTCGTCGGAACCTTGGCGGCCTTCTTCGCCTTCGACGGCGACTTGGCCTTGGCCGGCTTGGCCGCAGCCGCCTTCTTCGCACCCGCGGGAGCGGCCGACGCCGCAGACGCCTTCTTGGCGGCGCCCGCCTTCCGACCGGTCGCCGCCTTCACGCCACCAGCCTTCTTTGCGCCGGCCGCACGGGCGCCCTTCTTCTCCTTGCTGGCCGGAGCGGCGCGCTTCTTCTTGGCACCGCCAGCACGAGCCTTGCCGCCCTCGGCCGCCCCCCCGCCGCCGGCGCCGGCAAGCTTGAACGAGCCGGACGCGCCCTTCCCCTTCGTCTGCACCAGCTCGCCCGCCACGACGGCCGACTTGAGGTACTTCTTGATAAACGGCGCCAGCTTCTCCGCGTCCAGCTTGTAGTGCGCGGCTATGTACTTCTTGATCGCCTGCAGCGACGACCCGCCGCGCTCCTTCAGACTCTTGATGGCGGCCGTCACCATCTCAGAGGTGCGCGGGTGCGCAGGCTTGGCGCGCGGCTTCTTCGCAGACGACGCAGACTTGGCCTTCTTCGTAGTGCCGGTGGCGGCGGGTGCCGCAGCAGTCTCGTTCGTAGCCGCCTGATCTGCCATTTCGACGACGCGCGTAACACACAGCGAGAGCGAGCGGGACGGCAGGCACGCAAGCACAGCACAGCAGCAGAGCAGAGAATCACAAGGCCCAGCCAGTGTCGCGGGCGGGCGCGGACGGCCGAGAGAGCGGCCGCCACTCTGCGCGCCGCCGCGCCGCGCCTCCCGCGCTTGCTACCGCCCAACGTCCGACAGCCTGTGCGGAGCAGCCCCAAACCTGCGCCACAACCGCCCGCGCCTTTCAAACCACCGAGGATGGGGCTACACACAGCCACACCACAGTCGCCAACCAGTCGCCACGGCAGCGCCGCAAACCACGGCCAAACTGCAGCTACCGCGCGCTACAGCCTGGGTCGGCCCGCCGAGAATCGCCGCCCCCGCCCAAATGCCGCCCCCACAGCCCCAGCCGACGACCCGCCACAATGGCCAAACCTTCGGCAAAACTCCCACACCGTCGCCGCGGCAGCCCGGCCAGCGCGGCCGGCGCCACAGCCACACAAGCCGAGGCGTGCGGCGATGACGGCCGTGCAAACGCGCCTCCGCCGCCCCATCGCCTTCCGTCGCCCTCCCGCCGTTTCCCGATCGGCCCGCAGCCGTCGGGCCACATCGCGCGCCGTCCTCCTCCTCTCGCCCGCCAACATTCACAGCCGTTTCTCAACAATTGCCCGCCGCAAACGGACGCCGCCTGCGCAACAGGCGCCGCCGCCCCTCGCCGCTTCCGACCCAACCCCTCGACCGAGGCAAACCGCAATCCGAATCTACAGACCAACCCAATCTGCCGTCAAGCACACACGACAGCCGACCTTACACGTTACGCGTTACACATTACGTTTACACGTCTACGTTAGGTTAGGTTAGGTGGACGTGGGTTAGGTTAAGGGGACTTGGGTTAGGTTAAGCGTCAAACTTAGGTTAAGCATTCAAACACGTCAGGCGTCAGAGGTTAGGTTAGGTTAGGTTACACGTTAGGTTAAGGGGTCGGTGCTAGGTTAAGAAGCGTCAAACGTAGGTTAGAAAAGCGTTCAAACGTGAGGCGTGAGCCGGACAGCTTACCTTACGTAGACGTTAGGGGCTCACAGGCTGAGCTCACCTCGCCACACCACAGGTTAGGTTCGGTTCGGTTCGGTTCGCTCGGCTCAGCGTAAAGCGCCGAGGTCAGGGTTACGTTCGTTCACCTTCGGGCGCCACACTTTCGGTTGAAAGGTCGCGACGGGACGGACGTCGGCAGGCACGCCGCAAACGAACAAAAAAAACGTACAGACGACGTCGGAAACCGCCGACAGACGGGGGAGCAGCACGACCACGACCAGACACCGAGCGCGAACGAGACACACGCGAACCACCCCCACCGGCCAAAGGGCACCACACAACAACCCAGAGCACCACGTGTCGACACCAGAGCAACCCGCCGCTCACGCGACATGGCTGGCACCGAAGGGCAACCGCCCGCAACTGCGCTTTCCGCGCCGGCCCGGATGCACGTCGTGCTACAACAACACCACTACCGTACACAGCCGCTGTTCACAACATCACTATCAATGGCGCGCCCGCGGCTCGCCGCCGTCGCAGTCGCAGCCCCAACGCCAGCACTTTTGCACCACCATTCACACGCACCGCAACACAGCTCGCCGACACAGCCGAACAAAACAAACACCACACAACAACAGCAACAACGCCGCCGCCTCTACTTGTGCCGGCGACCCACCCCGCCGATGGCGCACCTTTCGCCAGCCGGCAATCGACACACACGCACCCACCCACCGGGGCCCAGTGCAAAAAACAAAAAAAAACACACAAAAACAAAAAAATCAAACGACACGGGAAGCGCACACCGCCACTTCGCGCGCACGCCACCAACCAGTCGTCGTCTCAAAATAACAAACACAAACACAATAAACTAACAACTAGGGCAACACAAAACAAAAACGCCTCGCACGAACCGCCCACAAAAAGGACAAGCACACGCACAGCCTCTGCTGACGACCACGACGCAGCGGCACGCTGCTCCTGTCCCGCGCCCCGCGCCCCACTCGATTCACAACTCACGCGACACCGTCAACGACGGGCTCGCTTCCCGCAACCTACCACCTTTCCGCCACGACGCACAGCCCCAGCCCCACCCGACGACGCCCGTGGCAACGACTGCACTTTCACCACCGCCTCCCCCTTCCCCCCCAAAACAACACACACACACACACACACAGCCAGCCAAAAACGCACTCGCGACCCACACATGCACGTGCATCGGCACACGCCAACCAGTCAACGTCGACAACCACACGCAAGGCTCGAAACGAAACCGGCGTCCTTCCACGTTGCCATCAAGCTACGCGACACAAGACACAAGGAACCAACACAACAGCCGGCCCCACTAATTCCCACTCTCACGCCGCAAAAAGCA
>NW_026047858.1:0-40615 GCF_023864345.2 Schistocerca serialis cubense
TTTGCGCAATGCAGCGTCACACCACCTTTTGATTATAACACAATATACTATACATCGTCCCGAACCGTGACCAGAGTCGCGAGACGAGCAGAGCACGCCGCCGACGCCCGCTCAGTACAACCGTCGACCCGCTACTACTGTCGACCGACTACTACCTCTCCCGACTCGCGCTACAATATATATAACAACTGTTCCTGGCGACCCGGTGCGTGCCACTACTGTCGTCTGGCGCGGTCCAAGCGCCGACTAGCAGCGATAAAGAACTCTCTGGTCAGACAGAGATGCTGTCATGCCTCGCCATCGCTCTGGTAATGAATACATACGTGTTGCAGCGTGCGTACCACCGGAACACGCAGTGGCGGAGCCAAAGACTGTGTTGTCGAGGTCGAGTGCGAGTGGGAAGAGAGGCAGCGTCGGCACGGAGATGCAAGCGAGCGCGAGACGCACGGGGGCTGCGGCGTGGCGCGTTTGCGGTCGGCGCCTTTGGTGGCAACGGCCGGGACAAGCAGCGGTGTATGGTGTGGTGCGGGGCGGACAGGGGCGGCGGTGGACGGGGAGGAGGCGGCGCGACGACGGCATGGGGGCGAAAACGGGACGGGGGACGGCGGATGTTGAGAGGCGTCACGCGCGGACAGGACACAGACACAGAGACACACAGATTGGAAAGGGAGGGTGCGCGGTAGTAGTTGGGAATGTGCGTACCGTGCGGGATGGGAGTGGGCGAGGAACACGGTCGTGGCCCCTGTTTTGGGTGCGTGTGATGACGTCGGTGTGTTGTGGGAAGGGAAGGTGCTGTGGCGGCGGCGCGTAATGGGCGTAGGCCGAAAAGAGAAAGGAACGTGGGCAGTGTGTTGGCACGCGTCGGTTCGACTGCGACGTTGATGGGCAGGGCAGGGCAAGGTTAATGGTGGTAGGAGTAGGCGTGTGGGCGCAAAAAATCTGCCGCTGCAGGCGGTGCCGTAACCGCCATGGCGGGAAGGAGAGAAAGAAAGAAAGAAAGAAACAAAAAAAAAAAAAAAGAAAAGGAGGGGGGGGTGGGCGAAAGTGGAGAGGCGGTGGTGTGAGAAGGGCGGGGGCGGAAGGAAGGCAGGAAGGACAAGAGGCGAGGCGACGGCTTGCTTTGTGTATCGGTCGGTCTCTGGCTATGCTTCGTTTTCTGCAGCAGGGTCGGTGCGCGGCGTGGCTCGCGGCAGTGGGAACGCCTGGTGGCTGGACGGCCAGCAATGCGGTTGGATGGGCGGCCACAGCACCGCACCTGTGCCCGAGGAGGAGACGCTGGCGGCGGGCCCTGAGGTGAGGCCGGCTCGGCTGGGGCTGTGGATGTGTAGGTGTGCGCCGCTGCTGCAACAACGAGTAAAACGCGAGAAGGAGGGATGGCGGTAGAGAGAGAAAAAAAAAAAAGGTCGTGTTGTGTTGATGCGCAGGCAGACGCGTACAGAGGGACGAGCCCGGTCTGCAGCAGGGTGTGGCCGTGCCGAGTGCAGAGCAGCGGCGGCTCGGTTCGGTTCGGCCCGGCCCGGCGGGCCGCGCTGTTGTCGCGGACGTGAGCGCCCCCTGGCGGGTGGCCGGAGGCGGCGCGGCGTGTTGGACGTGTGGCTGGTGGCAGTGCACAATTTGCGAGTGGCTGGCGGTGTGGTGTGGCGGTTGGCGCGTCGGGCGGCGGAGAGGTATGTGTTGCGGGCGCCCTTTGCTGCGCTGCGTCGTTGCGTGTGCCGTACAGGGCGGGCGCTTGTCGACTGTGTGGGCGGTGTGGCGAATTGGCGTGAAACGGCTGCCGAGAGGTGTGTGGTAGCGAGCCGGTCGGTGGTGTCGGTGCGAAGGGGAATGTGCGTGCGTTTGGCGGTTTCGGTGTGCTTTTTGCGGCGTGAGAGTGGGAATTAGTGGGGCCGGCTGTTGTGTTGGTTCCTTGTGTCTTGTGTCGCGTAGCTTGATGGCAACGTGGAAGGACGCCGGTTTCGTTTCGAGCCTTGCGTGTGGTTGTCGACGTTGACTGGTTGGCGTGTGCCGATGCACGTGCATGTGTGGGTCGCGAGTGCGTTTTTGGCTGGCTGTGTGTGTGTGTGTGTGTGTTGTTTTGGGGGGGAAGGGGGAGGCGGTGGTGAAAGTGCAGTCGTTGCCACGGGCGTCGTCGGGTGGGGCTGGGGCTGTGCGTCGTGGCGGAAAGGTGGTAGGTTGCGGGAAGCGAGCCCGTCGTTGACGGTGTCGCGTGAGTTGTGAATCGAGTGGGGCGCGGGGCGCGGGACAGGAGCAGCGTGCCGCTGCGTCGTGGTCGTCAGCAGAGGCTGTGCGTGTGCTTGTCCTTTTTGTGGGCGGTTCGTGCGAGGCGTTTTTGTTTTGTGTTGCCCTAGTTGTTAGTTTATTGTGTTTGTGTTTGTTATTTTGAGACGACGACTGGTTGGTGGCGTGCGCGCGAAGTGGCGGTGTGCGCTTCCCGTGTCGTTTGATTTTTTTGTTTTTGTGTGTTTTTTTTTGTTTTTTGCACTGGGCCCCGGTGGGTGGGTGCGTGTGTGTCGATTGCCGGCTGGCGAAAGGTGCGCCATCGGCGGGGTGGGTCGCCGGCACAAGTAGAGGCGGCGGCGTTGTTGCTGTTGTTGTGTGGTGTTTGTTTTGTTCGGCTGTGTCGGCGAGCTGTGTTGCGGTGCGTGTGAATGGTGGTGCAAAAGTGCTGGCGTTGGGGCTGCGACTGCGACGGCGGCGAGCCGCGGGCGCGCCATTGATAGTGATGTTGTGAACAGCGGCTGTGTACGGTAGTGGTGTTGTTGTAGCACGACGTGCATCCGGGCCGGCGCGGAAAGCGCAGTTGCGGGCGGTTGCCCTTCGGTGCCAGCCATGTCGCGTGAGCGGCGGGTTGCTCTGGTGTCGACACGTGGTGCTCTGGGTTGTTGTGTGGTGCCCTTTGGCCGGTGGGGGTGGTTCGCGTGTGTCTCGTTCGCGCTCGGTGTCTGGTCGTGGTCGTGCTGCTCCCCCGTCTGTCGGCGGTTTCCGACGTCGTCTGTACGTTTTTTTTGTTCGTTTGCGGCGTGCCTGCCGACGTCCGTCCCGTCGCGACCTTTCAACCGAAAGTGTGGCGCCCGAAGGTGAACGAACGTAACCCTGACCTCGGCGCTTTACGCTGAGCCGAGCGAACCGAACCGAACCGAACCTAACCTGTGGTGTGGCGAGGTGAGCTCAGCCTGTGAGCCCCTAACGTCTACGTAAGGTAAGCTGTCCGGCTCACGCCTCACGTTTGAACGCTTTTCTAACCTACGTTTGACGCTTCTTAACCTAGCACCGACCCCTTAACCTAACGTGTAACCTAACCTAACCTAACCTCTGACGCCTGACGTGTTTGAATGCTTAACCTAAGTTTGACGCTTAACCTAACCCAAGTCCCCTTAACCTAACCCACGTCCACCTAACCTAACCTAACGTAGACGTGTAAACGTAATGTGTAACGCGTAACGTGTAAGGTCGGCTGTCGTGTGTGCTTGACGGCAGATTGGGTTGGTCTGTAGATTCGGATTGCGGTTTGCCTCGGTCGAGGGGTTGGGTCGGAAGCGGCGAGGGGCGGCGGCGCCTGTTGCGCAGGCGGCGTCCGTTTGCGGCGGGCAATTGTTGAGAAACGGCTGTGAATGTTGGCGGGCGAGAGGAGGAGGACGGCGCGCGATGTGGCCCGACGGCTGCGGGCCGATCGGGAAACGGCGGGAGGGCGACGGAAGGCGATGGGGCGGCGGAGGCGCGTTTGCACGGCCGTCATCGCCGCACGCCTCGGCTTGTGTGGCTGTGGCGCCGGCCGCGCTGGCCGGGCTGCCGCGGCGACGGTGTGGGAGTTTTGCCGAAGGTTTGGCCATTGTGGCGGGTCGTCGGCTGGGGCTGTGGGGGCGGCATTTGGGCGGGGGCGGCGATTCTCGGCGGGCCGACCCAGGCTGTAGCGCGCGGTAGCTGCAGTTTGGCCGTGGTTTGCGGCGCTGCCGTGGCGACTGGTTGGCGACTGTGGTGTGGCTGTGTGTAGCCCCATCCTCGGTGGTTTGAAAGGCGCGGGCGGTTGTGGCGCAGGTTTGGGGCTGCTCCGCACAGGCTGTCGGACGTTGGGCGGTAGCAAGCGCGGGAGGCGCGGCGCGGCGGCGCGCAGAGTGGCGGCCGCTCTCTCGGCCGTCCGCGCCCGCCCGCGACACTGGCTGGGCCTTGTGATTCTCTGCTCTGCTGCTGTGCTGTGCTTGCGTGCCTGCCGTCCCGCTCGCTCTCGCTGTGTGTTACGCGCGTCGTCGAAATGGCAGATCAGGCGGCTACGAACGAGACTGCTGCGGCACCCGCCGCCACCGGCACTACGAAGAAGGCCAAGTCTGCGTCGTCTGCGAAGAAGCCGCGCGCCAAGCCTGCGCACCCGCGCACCTCTGAGATGGTGACGGCCGCCATCAAGAGTCTGAAGGAGCGCGGCGGGTCGTCGCTGCAGGCGATCAAGAAGTACATAGCCGCGCACTACAAGCTGGACGCGGAGAAGCTGGCGCCGTTTATCAAGAAGTACCTCAAGTCGGCCGTCGTGGCGGGCGAGCTGGTGCAGACGAAGGGGAAGGGCGCGTCCGGCTCGTTCAAGCTTGCCGGCGCCGGCGGCGGGGGGGCGGCCGAGGGCGGCAAGGCTCGTGCTGGCGGTGCCAAGAAGAAGCGCGCCGCTCCGGCCAGCAAGGAGAAGAAGGGCGCCCGTGCGGCCGGCGCAAAGAAGGCTGGTGGCGTGAAGGCGGCGACCGGTCGGAAGGCGGGCGCCGCCAAGAAGGCGTCTGCGGCGTCGGCCGCTCCCGCGGGTGCGAAGAAGGCGGCTGCGGCCAAGCCGGCCAAGGCCAAGTCGCCGTCGAAGGCGAAGAAGGCCGCCAAGGTTCCGACGAAGAAGCCGAAGGCGCCGCGCCCGAAGAA
This sequence comes from Schistocerca serialis cubense, assembly GCF_023864345.2. Taxonomy (NCBI): domain Eukaryota; kingdom Metazoa; phylum Arthropoda; class Insecta; order Orthoptera; family Acrididae; genus Schistocerca; species Schistocerca serialis. The sequence goes on from NW_026047858.1 coordinate 4,888, forward strand.
GGCGACGACGCCGTCTAAGGCGAAGGCTTCGCCCAAGAAGAAGAAGTAGAGTAGAGGAGAAAGAGATGGGAATGGAAGGGTTTGGCGCTTGACTCCGTCGTCCCCACCCCCCGTCGTCGTCTAGTGGCGCGCAAGAGACGCGCGGCCCAAAACGGCCCTTCTCAGGGCCATCAAAGCACGTCGGGGAAGGTTTTGATTGTCGTGTTGCGTTTGGTGTGGGTGTCTGTCTGGCGTTTCTGTATGCCCGTGGGGATGCTGTTTGCGTGCCGTGGTGGTTGGATTGCGGGGGTCGGTGGCGGGTGTGGGCGGCGGTAGCGGTAAGCGGTGTTGTTGTTGTCGTGGTTGATTGTCGCCGTGTTTGTGGCGGCGGCCGACGGTTGGTTTTCTGTCGCGTTGTTTTGTTTGAATACGTTGGTTGGCTTGCCTGCGTTCGTTCTTCTCGGATGTCTGTCTTGTCGAGTCGTGTCTGGTCTTTGTTTTGTTTTGTTCCTTTGTGTGTGTGTGTGTGTGTGATGTTTTGCAACGGGGGGCACGTTGAGATGCGGAAGGAGTCGGCGGGGATTTCGGTGGCGTGTAGAGCGAGCGAGCGCGCCTGCCTGGCCGTTGGCCGTCGGAGTGGAGTGCGGGTTTTTTTTGTTTTCGAAACGAAAGCGGCGGCCGGCCAGCCACCCGTGCGGTGTGACGTCGGCCGTTGGGTATTGTGCGCTTTGAGCGCCGGGGAGGGATGATGTGTGATTGTTGCGCGCTGCTAGCAGGCAGGCAGAGTGAGCGGGTGTGGCGGACGGACGGGAAGTGGTGGTTTTTTGTTTTGTTTTTGGGTTGCGGGGCGAGAGGCAGGCGACCGACAAAGTTTGCTCGCGACGGAGAGATGTTAGTGGCCCTGAAAAGGGCCGTTTTTGTTTGTGCGGTGCGGTGCCGCGGCGCGGTTTAGGCGCGCTCGCCGCGGATGCGGCGCGCGAGCTGGATGTCCTTGGGCATGATGGTGACGCGCTTGGCGTGGATTGCGCACAGGTTGGTGTCTTCGAAGAGGCCGACGAGGTAGGCCTCGCTGGCCTCCTGCAGGGCCATGACTGCGGAGCTCTGGAAGCGCAGGTCGGTCTTGAAGTCCTGGGCGATCTCGCGCACTAGGCGCTGGAATGGCAGCTTGCGGATGAGCAGCTCTGTGCTCTTCTGGTAGCGCCTGATTTCTCGCAGGGCGACGGTGCCCGGCCTGTAGCGGTGGGGCTTCTTGACGCCTCCGGTGGCGGGCGCGCTCTTCCTCGCCGCCTTGGTGGCGAGCTGTTTGCGCGGCGCCTTTCCGCCGGTGGACTTGCGGGCCGTTTGCTTTGTGCGGGCCATGGCGGTAGCGGTAGCGGTAGCGGAGCGGCGTGCGTGGAGGTTAGGTGCGGCGCGGCGTCCGGTGCTGCCTTGACAACGGGCCCGCGCGCCTCCGTGCTGCGCTTATATGCCCTCGGTTGCGCGTGGTGGGGGGAGGGCGGGCCAGAGTCTATATAGGGGGGCGGCGGGCGCGCTGGGCGCGTAGAGAGAGCGGCCTGAGCTGGCGAGGCGAGCGCATCGCTGCTGTTGCGCGCTTCGCTTACTCGGCCGTTGAGAGCTCGTGAAGAGGTTTTCTGTGCTGTGGGCGCTGCGGAGAGCAAATTGTCGTGCGTTGTTTTGACAACGCGTGCAAATTGTCGTGTTCCGCGCCTCGCAGCATGGGAAAGAAGGGTGCGCAGAGGAAACCTGCCGCTACGAAGGGTCCTTCGGTTGTGCGACTCTCTGAGTCTGCCGACCGTGCAAGGAACTCCTGTGAAGACGAGTCGCGGCCTGTCCCCCCTTTGTACGTCAAGTGCAAAGGCGGGTGGACAGCGCTGTTCGACACCATGACGAAATGCGCTCGGAACGAGGTGGTCTACGAGTCTGTCGATACAGACTCGCTGATCTGCGTTCGAGCAGCAAACGTGGCCGACCACAGGGCGATCAAGGTCGCAGTGGCCGACCACATCGTCGACGCGCCGCCGGCGCGTGAGAAGGCACCTTCCGTAGGAAGGATGAAGACGACTAAGGCACTCCTCAGGGGGTTGCCTTGGTGCTGTGACGAGGCAGCGGTCCGGGAAGGGCTGCTGCGAGCCGGGTTTGGTAATGCAGCCGCAAGGTTGCACAACCGGACCAACAGGAAGAGGGCGCCGCTCTATGCCGTGACCGTGCAAACGGTCGACGGCGGGAGCGACATCTTCGACTTGCGGAAGTTGCTGGGCTTCCCGGTTACGACGGAGGCTCTCCCGACCGCCATGGATCCTCAGCCCCAGTGCTTCAGGTGCCAGGGCGAGGGCCATGTTGCGAAGTACTGCCGCAACGCGGCGCGGTGCGTCAAGTGCTCAGGTGAGCACGACAGCCGCGCCTGCGACCGCGGCAGCAACGCTCTGCCGACTTGTGTCCGGTGTGGCGGCCCGCACGTCGCCAGCTGGCGCGGTTGCGCGGCTTTCTCTAGCCGCAGCCGTGCCGGGGGCGGCGAAGCGGCCGCGGCCGCACCGACGCAGCAGCAGAAGAGAAGACGACGTCGGAAACGGCGTAGGGCGGAGAACAGCCCGGTGCAGCTGAGGGACGGCGCAGCAGCAGATCCACCTGCCAGGGGCGGGGACGGCCGCTCGGAAACGGGCCGCCAGGACGCAGCTCGCCCTCCCGCGAAGAGATGTGACCTCGAGCTCGGCATCGCCGTGAAGGAGGCCACAGCAGCCCTCAAAGCCGTAATGGCGGTGGAGAGGGCTGCCTTCGCAGCCACCGTGGCTGCAGAGAAGGAAGAGGCCTTGAGGCAACTGCGTGCAGTCTTCGCCCAAGGCCTCAGTGCAGTCGTACCTGCGAACACTCCTGCGACCTCGCAGAAGGACGTTCGCGCGCCTGTCCCAGCGGTTGCCCCAGCAGCACCGCAGGTGAAAGGTGCAAAGAAGAAAACCGCCAGGGCAGTCTTCATCGCGCAAGCGTCGCCGCGCTGCCGCGCCGAACTTTTGTGTTACAGGGAGTAAGCCACTGCGGCCGGCCCAGGAGACAACGAGGGAGCCCAGCCGCGGCACCGGACTGACCCAGCGAACGACCACGCAGTACATAGGTAACGTTGCACGATACCTCACGCTAACCCCCCTCACCTTGCATGCTCTGTCGCAGCTAGCAAACCGCTACTGCTCTTACTTCCCGTCCTACTGTCGCAGAGGTTTTTTTCCCTTGGCGCTGGCCTTGGCACTTTTTTTCCTCTGCTCTTACAACCGCTACCCTTCGATCGCTTTCGACCACTACTATCTCCTGATGGACCATGTTAATGAGTAGCCTTACCCAGACGCATGGATAACATCACAGCCTGCATCCTGTGACGCCTTGATTCAAAACTAACATGCATACGGAGGTGACAGTAGAACTTTTGTGTTGGTCACCACGTTGGTGCGGGCGTGGAGGGGCCCCCATCCTTAGTAAGCGCTGGGCGCAGACCGTAGCCGACTCGCCAGCCGCTGCAGCTGCTGTTTGTGCACGTTTTGCTTTGCCCGAGGAAGGAAGGATGACAGGCCGCGGCAAGGGAGGAAAGGGGCTCGGCAAGGGTGGCGCCAAGCGGCACCGCAAGGTGTTGCGCGACAACATCCAGGGCATCACGAAGCCCGCCATCCGCCGCCTGGCTCGCAGGGGCGGCGTGAAGCGCATCTCTGGTCTGATCTACGAGGAGACCCGCGGGGTGCTGAAGGTGTTCCTGGAGAACGTGATCCGCGACGCGGTGACGTACACTGAGCACGCCAAGCGCAAGACTGTGACGGCCATGGACGTGGTGTACGCCCTGAAGAGGCAGGGGCGCACCCTGTACGGTTTCGGCGGTTAGGCTGCGTCGCAGCGGGCGCTGGCCTTCCCGCGGCCGTGCTTGTGGGTGGGAGAGACTAGAAAACGGCCCTTTTCAGGGCCACCACACTGTTCGGAAGTTGAAAAGTGCGAAAGAGTCTGTGTTGTTGTTGCTGCGTGTGTGCGCTGTGTTGTTTGTTTGTTTGTTTCTTTCTTTCTTTCTTTCCGTTTGAGCGACGTGATGTGACTGGGAGGGGAGAAGGAAAGGAAACGTGTCATGTGGCTGGCTGTGTGTGGAGCTGCTTCGTTTGTGTGTCTTTGTATCGATCGCGACGGAGATGGCGGGCTGTGTGTTGTTGTGCGAGAGGCGGTGATTATTTGCTTGCGTGGTTTGTCTCTGTGTGTTTGTTTGCGGCGGCGTTGGGGTTTCCGAGGCAAGGCGTGTGGGCATAGGCGGCCGGATCAGCTGTTTCGTTCGTGTCGACGGCCGTTGCGCGCGGGAGTGGAGGGCGGTGTGTCGACACGCCTCCCTTTAACAATGGTCATTATTGCTGCCGTTGTCGGTTTGGAAGGCGACTGCGACCGTGCAAAATGTGTGTGTGTTGGGCCACACGGGCTGTGTGGACGACAAGATGGCGGACGTGCGCCGGCGGCGGCTGTGCTGTGACAGTGCAAAGTTAAAACAAAACAAGGTGCGGCGAGGACGACTGAAATTTTGCTTTGGACGTAGGTGTGTGTGGTGGCCCTGAAAAGGGCCGATTGTTGTGGGCCGAGCCGAGCCGGCAAAGCGCGTTGCGTGCAGGGGAGCACGCGGCGCTGCGATTGCCTGGCCTCCTTTAGGCCTTCTTCTCGGTCTTCTTTGGCAGCAGGACGGCCTGGATGTTGGGCAGGACACCACCCTGTGCGATGGTGACGCCCGACAGGAGCTTGTTGAGCTCCTCGTCGTTGCGGATGGCAAGCTGCAGGTGGCGCGGGATGATGCGCGTCTTCTTGTTGTCGCGGGCCGCGTTTCCGGCCAGCTCGAGCACCTCAGCCGCGAGGTACTCCATGACGGCGGCGAGGTAGACGGGCGCCCCGGCGCCGACGCGCTCTGCGTAGTTTCCCTTGCGCAGGAGGCGGTGGATTCTGCCGACCGGGAACTGGAGCCCAGCCCTGCTTGAGCGGGACTTTGACTTGCCCTTGACTTTGCCTCCCTTTCCGCGTCCGGACATGGCGATGGGCTAGCGACGGTGCACACGAAACGGAAACGAAAACGACCGGTGCGAGCGGCAGCGAGTCGAGCAGCGGAGTGCGTGCCGGCGCAGCCGGGGTGGGGGTGCTTTATGGGCTCGGGTGCGGCGGCCGGTTGCGCGCGCGCCCCATTGGTCGGCGGCCGCAACAGGGCGAGCTGGTAAAGGTGCGGCGGCGGCTGGCGGCGGGTGCCACTGTGTGGGGAGACGCTGACTAGAGCGGAGCGCTTGCTACTGGTGTTGCTGCTGCCGTACGTTGGTTCGAGATGCCGCCCAAGACTAGCGGGAAGGCCGCCAAGAAGGCTGGCAAGGCGCAGAAGAACATTTCGAAGGGCGACAAGAAGAAGAAGCGCAAGAGGAAGGAGAGCTATGCCATCTACATCTACAAGGTGCTGAAGCAGGTGCACCCTGACACGGGCATCTCGTCGAAGGCGATGAGCATCATGAACAGCTTCGTGAACGACATTTTCGAGCGCATTGCGGCCGAGGCTTCTCGCCTGGCGCACTACAACAAGCGCTCGACCATCACGTCCCGCGAGATCCAGACCGCTGTGCGGCTGTTGCTGCCTGGCGAGCTGGCCAAGCACGCCGTGAGCGAGGGCACGAAGGCGGTGACCAAGTACACGAGCTCCAAGTAAGGAGGTGGCTCTGGAATGGAAGGAAGGATGGAGAAGGCTCCTCCGTTGCGAGAGCGGCAAAACGGCCCTTTTCAGGGCCACCAACTTGCCTTTTGCGGGAAGGGCGGAATTGTTGTTGTTTGTGTGGACGGCTGTGATGTGTGTGTGTGCATTTTGATTGTGGGTGGGGGGGCGCGTCAAAGCGTGTTGCGCGGGGTACGGCCACGAGGTTGGTCGCCGTGGCGTGGAATGGTGGCACGCCTCGTTGGCGTGGTTTTTGACCCATTGGTGTTGTTGGTGTGTGTGTGTGTGTGAGACCCGTCTGCGAGGGGGGGACAGTGTGATCGGCGACTTTTGTGTCACCGTAACGACGGCCGTTTGCGGGTTTGTTTTTTTGCACATCATACATGGCGAGGGTGAAATGTGAAATGTTTTTGTTTGGTTTTTTTTGCCGCCCACTATTCCCTTTGCTGTACGCCGAGTTTGACAATGGTGCGACGTAACTGCAGCGTGGAGGTGTGTGAGTGACGTTGAAATGAACGTGCCATTAAGACGCATTGTTGTTGTATTGTACTGTACGTGTACGGCGACACGCACGATGATGTACCATTCGACTCTGATGTTTGATAGCCGTGTCTGACTGATTGCGTACGACGCACGCACACCGATGTCGTCATTCAAGATGCACGCTAGACGACGACGGCGGCGGCGGCGGTCGTTTGTTTGGCGAATGTCTGTACACGTGTTTGTCTGTGTCCATCCGGTATGTATTTGTTTGTTTGAAAGTGTTTTGTGTGTCGGTGACGTGGTCCGATCCGTCGCCCCCTGAGTAACTGTCGATCGGCGCGATAGACCGGCGTCACGCAACTGAACCGAAGTCTTGGGCACACCCGTCATACTGTTGTACACCGTCGCGCTGAGAACGGTAACGAAAGGTTGACTTTGATCGGTCGAATGTCTGGGCAGAACGTGAGGAATGAGGCGAGAGTGCAAGGAGGGGGGGGGGCAAAAGAGAGAGGAAGGGAAAAAGGGGAGAAACGCATTCGTAGAGCAACGGAACGTTCCCGTGTCGGAGGCGTATTGGAGCCGCACTGAAATGCGTTTAACGGCGGCGCGGCTGCAAGTGTCTGCCGTGGTGAACGTTACCTTTGACGGCTGCATTGGGCTTTGCCTTTGCTTTTGCTTTTGCTTTCGCTTTCGCGTTCGCTTTCGCTTTCCCGGATGTACGTAACGTTTGTTGATATGGTTCTGAGGAAGAGTGTATGACAGTGCCGTGCCGTCCATGTTCGTGTGCCCTCCCATTGTGTGTATGCTATTGTCTGTGTACTTGAATGATGTATGTAGGTGTTAGTGGACATGTTTTACCAGTGGGGGGAAATGGATCGTCGATAGTTGCCGTCACTCTGTCACGGTCGAGATGACGCACCCTCCGTACAGAAAGGTGTCGAGAAAGTGAGTGAGTGTGTGCGTCCGTGAATTGGCAGTGTTTGGAGGTGGGCGTGCCCTGGATGTGGCCCGGAAAAGGCTGTTCGTTAGGCGGTAGTGTTGTGTGGACAGGGGAGGGGCATGCGTAACGCTGCTGGCATGGCATTTCGGGAGATGGGAGGGGGCAAACGAGGAAACGAGGAGCGGCGGCCAAAGACGGGACGGGGAGGGGCGCGGTGTGGGTGGCTTGCGCCTGTGCTCGGCGTTGTGGTTTGTGCAAAAGAGGAGGAGAAAAACAATGTGAGTTGCCAGGGAGGGGAGCGGTGTTGTGTTGTGGTTGTCGTGGTGTAGCCGCAGACGCGGCTGTCAGTGAACGTGGCGAGACGGACGGATGCGCGGAGGGGCGGGGGCGGCGCATTTCGCCGGTGCCGTGCCGTGCCGTGCCGTGCCGTGCCGTGCCGTGCCGTGCCATGCCTGAAAGCCGCGTGGTCGCTGTGTTGTTGGTGGCGTGGGGGCGAGGAGAGTACCGTACGGGTGTGCTTGTGCGCCGGAAATGGCACACTGCGCCCGCCCGTCTTGGAGGCTGATGGCTGTGGTGTGGAAATGGGGCGCGGTGATGTTGAAGCAGTTGAAGAACAGAAAAGAAACCAAGAAAACGGAAGGCGTGATGCGGCGGTGGTGGTGAGAGCGGGAAAAACAAAACAAAAAAAAAAAAAACAACAAAAAAAAAGAAGGAAAAACAACAAGAAACAAAAAAGAAAACAAAAAGTCTATCAATATTAAAATGTAAATGGAAATGGAAATGGACCCAGGTATAACCTCCCTGCACAAATAGCAGAGAGTCCGATGATAATAAAAATGTGCCAGAATGTTAACGTCCCTACAAAACAAACCCAACGGTAATATTAATGAAAGAGTGAACCGTATGTAACATTGCAACAGACATAATGAAACCTGATAAATTGTATAAGGGCAGCAGCGTTGACCTTTGGCCCTGTATTCAGAATAAAAAGAGCCAAAGATCGTTACCCCAATGAAAAAGACACTGAAACACGTATGTAACATAGTAGCGATGGCGAGACGTTGTAGCATCTGTGACCAGAGAGTTTGCGCTGGACTGCGCGAGTGTTGCGAGCGGTTCTCAGTCAGTCAGTCTGTCTGTCAGTAGTCGTTGCGAGTCCGTAGCTCTGTGTAGTTGAGGGCTGTACTCTGTCAGTAGTCGTCGCGTGCAGTACGCTAATAGTCGTCATGCAGAGCGGTCGGTCAGTAGTAGCAGCCGAGTGCGGTTGTGTGATGTAGGTGGTCGGCAACACTGGTCAAGATGGTGAATAAGGTATACTGTTAATTAATATAATCATTAGATAATGAAAAAGTGTAATTATTCTCCAACAAGTTCCCCAATAATAATTTTTATTTCAAAAGCATTTTTCAAACATTTAATTTGTTATTGAACTAAAGAGTTCGTTGCACTTCACATTTCATTCCACTGCTTTGAAGAAAAATGTCACTAAAATCACAAAAAAAGAGAATATTATTATTTGCAAATGCAGTTCCTCCAAGCGCTGCGCAACAACCAGAGCAGAAATGTGACATCCATTTATTCGGAGGTAAGACTTTAATTCTGATTGTTTTGCACAGGGCCAAAGACCGATATTTCGGTTTAATTGAAGTTTCTTGTCACTGAACGGACGTTTGTAAATGTTGTGTGAAGACTTTATATTTGAGTCAGATTGCGAATTTCACATTTTTGTTGCCATTTTCAATACCTCTCATTGTGGGCGAGGTTACAATTAGCGCAATGTCCATTAGCATCCGTAAATAACATTGTCCATTATTTTAAATTTTGCTGGGAGGTTACAACACACACACACAAAAAAAAAAAAAAACAAAAAATTGCATTTATATCCGCTCCTCAATTGTAGATACCCCTTACACAGCTGTGTGCAATGAATGAGTGCTGGCTGGTAATTAATTGCACTCCTTGGAGGGAAATGCCATAGGAAGTAGTCTTTAAAAAGTGAATGTTTTTCGTTAAGAGACAAAAGTTACTTTAGAAAAAAAGTAATAGTGGGGCTTTTGTTGTTGAACAAAAGAAGTACAATGAACATACGTTATCAGATTTGCGCAATGCAGCGTCACACCACCTTTTGATTATAACACAATATACTATACATCGTCCCGAACCGTGACCAGAGTCGCGAGACGAGCAGAGCACGCCGCCGACGCCCGCTCAGTACAACCGTCGACCCGCTACTACTGTCGACCGACTACTACCTCTCCCGACTCGCGCTACAATATATATAACAACTGTTCCTGGCGACCCGGTGCGTGCCACTACTGTCGTCTGGCGCGGTCCAAGCGCCGACTAGCAGCGATAAAGAACTCTCTGGTCAGACAGAGATGCTGTCATGCCTCGCCATCGCTCTGGTAATGAATACATACGTGTTGCAGCGTGCGTACCACCGGAACACGCAGTGGCGGAGCCAAAGACTGTGTTGTCGAGGTCGAGTGCGAGTGGGAAGAGAGGCAGCGTCGGCACGGAGATGCAAGCGAGCGCGAGACGCACGGGGGCTGCGGCGTGGCGCGTTTGCGGTCGGCGCCTTTGGTGGCAACGGCCGGGACAAGCAGCGGTGTATGGTGTGGTGCGGGGCGGACAGGGGCGGCGGTGGACGGGGAGGAGGCGGCGCGACGACGGCATGGGGGCGAAAACGGGACGGGGGACGGCGGATGTTGAGAGGCGTCACGCGCGGACAGGACACAGACACAGAGACACACAGATTGGAAAGGGAGGGTGCGCGGTAGTAGTTGGGAATGTGCGTACCGTGCGGGATGGGAGTGGGCGAGGAACACGGTCGTGGCCCCTGTTTTGGGTGCGTGTGATGACGTCGGTGTGTTGTGGGAAGGGAAGGTGCTGTGGCGGCGGCGCGTAATGGGCGTAGGCCGAAAAGAGAAAGGAACGTGGGCAGTGTGTTGGCACGCGTCGGTTCGACTGCGACGTTGATGGGCAGGGCAGGGCAAGGTTAATGGTGGTAGGAGTAGGCGTGTGGGCGCAAAAAATCTGCCGCTGCAGGCGGTGCCGTAACCGCCATGGCGGGAAGGAGAGAAAGAAAGAAAGAAAGAAACAAAAAAAAAAAAAAAGAAAAGGAGGGGGGGGTGGGCGAAAGTGGAGAGGCGGTGGTGTGAGAAGGGCGGGGGCGGAAGGAAGGCAGGAAGGACAAGAGGCGAGGCGACGGCTTGCTTTGTGTATCGGTCGGTCTCTGGCTATGCTTCGTTTTCTGCAGCAGGGTCGGTGCGCGGCGTGGCTCGCGGCAGTGGGAACGCCTGGTGGCTGGACGGCCAGCAATGCGGTTGGATGGGCGGCCACAGCACCGCACCTGTGCCCGAGGAGGAGACGCTGGCGGCGGGCCCTGAGGTGAGGCCGGCTCGGCTGGGGCTGTGGATGTGTAGGTGTGCGCCGCTGCTGCAACAACGAGTAAAACGCGAGAAGGAGGGATGGCGGTAGAGAGAGAAAAAAAAAAAAGGTCGTGTTGTGTTGATGCGCAGGCAGACGCGTACAGAGGGACGAGCCCGGTCTGCAGCAGGGTGTGGCCGTGCCGAGTGCAGAGCAGCGGCGGCTCGGTTCGGTTCGGCCCGGCCCGGCGGGCCGCGCTGTTGTCGCGGACGTGAGCGCCCCCTGGCGGGTGGCCGGAGGCGGCGCGGCGTGTTGGACGTGTGGCTGGTGGCAGTGCACAATTTGCGAGTGGCTGGCGGTGTGGTGTGGCGGTTGGCGCGTCGGGCGGCGGAGAGGTATGTGTTGCGGGCGCCCTTTGCTGCGCTGCGTCGTTGCGTGTGCCGTACAGGGCGGGCGCTTGTCGACTGTGTGGGCGGTGTGGCGAATTGGCGTGAAACGGCTGCCGAGAGGTGTGTGGTAGCGAGCCGGTCGGTGGTGTCGGTGCGAAGGGGAATGTGCGTGCGTTTGGCGGTTTCGGTGTGCTTTTTGCGGCGTGAGAGTGGGAATTAGTGGGGCCGGCTGTTGTGTTGGTTCCTTGTGTCTTGTGTCGCGTAGCTTGATGGCAACGTGGAAGGACGCCGGTTTCGTTTCGAGCCTTGCGTGTGGTTGTCGACGTTGACTGGTTGGCGTGTGCCGATGCACGTGCATGTGTGGGTCGCGAGTGCGTTTTTGGCTGGCTGTGTGTGTGTGTGTGTGTGTTGTTTTGGGGGGGAAGGGGGAGGCGGTGGTGAAAGTGCAGTCGTTGCCACGGGCGTCGTCGGGTGGGGCTGGGGCTGTGCGTCGTGGCGGAAAGGTGGTAGGTTGCGGGAAGCGAGCCCGTCGTTGACGGTGTCGCGTGAGTTGTGAATCGAGTGGGGCGCGGGGCGCGGGACAGGAGCAGCGTGCCGCTGCGTCGTGGTCGTCAGCAGAGGCTGTGCGTGTGCTTGTCCTTTTTGTGGGCGGTTCGTGCGAGGCGTTTTTGTTTTGTGTTGCCCTAGTTGTTAGTTTATTGTGTTTGTGTTTGTTATTTTGAGACGACGACTGGTTGGTGGCGTGCGCGCGAAGTGGCGGTGTGCGCTTCCCGTGTCGTTTGATTTTTTTGTTTTTGTGTGTTTTTTTTTGTTTTTTGCACTGGGCCCCGGTGGGTGGGTGCGTGTGTGTCGATTGCCGGCTGGCGAAAGGTGCGCCATCGGCGGGGTGGGTCGCCGGCACAAGTAGAGGCGGCGGCGTTGTTGCTGTTGTTGTGTGGTGTTTGTTTTGTTCGGCTGTGTCGGCGAGCTGTGTTGCGGTGCGTGTGAATGGTGGTGCAAAAGTGCTGGCGTTGGGGCTGCGACTGCGACGGCGGCGAGCCGCGGGCGCGCCATTGATAGTGATGTTGTGAACAGCGGCTGTGTACGGTAGTGGTGTTGTTGTAGCACGACGTGCATCCGGGCCGGCGCGGAAAGCGCAGTTGCGGGCGGTTGCCCTTCGGTGCCAGCCATGTCGCGTGAGCGGCGGGTTGCTCTGGTGTCGACACGTGGTGCTCTGGGTTGTTGTGTGGTGCCCTTTGGCCGGTGGGGGTGGTTCGCGTGTGTCTCGTTCGCGCTCGGTGTCTGGTCGTGGTCGTGCTGCTCCCCCGTCTGTCGGCGGTTTCCGACGTCGTCTGTACGTTTTTTTTGTTCGTTTGCGGCGTGCCTGCCGACGTCCGTCCCGTCGCGACCTTTCAACCGAAAGTGTGGCGCCCGAAGGTGAACGAACGTAACCCTGACCTCGGCGCTTTACGCTGAGCCGAGCGAACCGAACCGAACCGAACCTAACCTGTGGTGTGGCGAGGTGAGCTCAGCCTGTGAGCCCCTAACGTCTACGTAAGGTAAGCTGTCCGGCTCACGCCTCACGTTTGAACGCTTTTCTAACCTACGTTTGACGCTTCTTAACCTAGCACCGACCCCTTAACCTAACGTGTAACCTAACCTAACCTAACCTCTGACGCCTGACGTGTTTGAATGCTTAACCTAAGTTTGACGCTTAACCTAACCCAAGTCCCCTTAACCTAACCCACGTCCACCTAACCTAACCTAACGTAGACGTGTAAACGTAATGTGTAACGCGTAACGTGTAAGGTCGGCTGTCGTGTGTGCTTGACGGCAGATTGGGTTGGTCTGTAGATTCGGATTGCGGTTTGCCTCGGTCGAGGGGTTGGGTCGGAAGCGGCGAGGGGCGGCGGCGCCTGTTGCGCAGGCGGCGTCCGTTTGCGGCGGGCAATTGTTGAGAAACGGCTGTGAATGTTGGCGGGCGAGAGGAGGAGGACGGCGCGCGATGTGGCCCGACGGCTGCGGGCCGATCGGGAAACGGCGGGAGGGCGACGGAAGGCGATGGGGCGGCGGAGGCGCGTTTGCACGGCCGTCATCGCCGCACGCCTCGGCTTGTGTGGCTGTGGCGCCGGCCGCGCTGGCCGGGCTGCCGCGGCGACGGTGTGGGAGTTTTGCCGAAGGTTTGGCCATTGTGGCGGGTCGTCGGCTGGGGCTGTGGGGGCGGCATTTGGGCGGGGGCGGCGATTCTCGGCGGGCCGACCCAGGCTGTAGCGCGCGGTAGCTGCAGTTTGGCCGTGGTTTGCGGCGCTGCCGTGGCGACTGGTTGGCGACTGTGGTGTGGCTGTGTGTAGCCCCATCCTCGGTGGTTTGAAAGGCGCGGGCGGTTGTGGCGCAGGTTTGGGGCTGCTCCGCACAGGCTGTCGGACGTTGGGCGGTAGCAAGCGCGGGAGGCGCGGCGCGGCGGCGCGCAGAGTGGCGGCCGCTCTCTCGGCCGTCCGCGCCCGCCCGCGACACTGGCTGGGCCTTGTGATTCTCTGCTCTGCTGCTGTGCTGTGCTTGCGTGCCTGCCGTCCCGCTCGCTCTCGCTGTGTGTTACGCGCGTCGTCGAAATGGCAGATCAGGCGGCTACGAACGAGACTGCTGCGGCACCCGCCGCCACCGGCACTACGAAGAAGGCCAAGTCTGCGTCGTCTGCGAAGAAGCCGCGCGCCAAGCCTGCGCACCCGCGCACCTCTGAGATGGTGACGGCCGCCATCAAGAGTCTGAAGGAGCGCGGCGGGTCGTCGCTGCAGGCGATCAAGAAGTACATAGCCGCGCACTACAAGCTGGACGCGGAGAAGCTGGCGCCGTTTATCAAGAAGTACCTCAAGTCGGCCGTCGTGGCGGGCGAGCTGGTGCAGACGAAGGGGAAGGGCGCGTCCGGCTCGTTCAAGCTTGCCGGCGCCGGCGGCGGGGGGGCGGCCGAGGGCGGCAAGGCTCGTGCTGGCGGTGCCAAGAAGAAGCGCGCCGCTCCGGCCAGCAAGGAGAAGAAGGGCGCCCGTGCGGCCGGCGCAAAGAAGGCTGGTGGCGTGAAGGCGGCGACCGGTCGGAAGGCGGGCGCCGCCAAGAAGGCGTCTGCGGCGTCGGCCGCTCCCGCGGGTGCGAAGAAGGCGGCTGCGGCCAAGCCGGCCAAGGCCAAGTCGCCGTCGAAGGCGAAGAAGGCCGCCAAGGTTCCGACGAAGAAGCCGAAGGCGCCGCGCCCGAAGAAGGCGACGACGCCGTCTAAGGCGAAGGCTTCGCCCAAGAAGAAGAAGTAGAGTAGAGGAGAAAGAGATGGGAATGGAAGGGTTTGGCGCTTGACTCCGTCGTCCCCACCCCCCGTCGTCGTCTAGTGGCGCGCAAGAGACGCGCGGCCCAAAACGGCCCTTCTCAGGGCCATCAAAGCACGTCGGGGAAGGTTTTGATTGTCGTGTTGCGTTTGGTGTGGGTGTCTGTCTGGCGTTTCTGTATGCCCGTGGGGATGCTGTTTGCGTGCCGTGGTGGTTGGATTGCGGGGGTCGGTGGCGGGTGTGGGCGGCGGTAGCGGTAAGCGGTGTTGTTGTTGTCGTGGTTGATTGTCGCCGTGTTTGTGGCGGCGGCCGACGGTTGGTTTTCTGTCGCGTTGTTTTGTTTGAATACGTTGGTTGGCTTGCCTGCGTTCGTTCTTCTCGGATGTCTGTCTTGTCGAGTCGTGTCTGGTCTTTGTTTTGTTTTGTTCCTTTGTGTGTGTGTGTGTGTGTGATGTTTTGCAACGGGGGGCACGTTGAGATGCGGAAGGAGTCGGCGGGGATTTCGGTGGCGTGTAGAGCGAGCGAGCGCGCCTGCCTGGCCGTTGGCCGTCGGAGTGGAGTGCGGGTTTTTTTTGTTTTCGAAACGAAAGCGGCGGCCGGCCAGCCACCCGTGCGGTGTGACGTCGGCCGTTGGGTATTGTGCGCTTTGAGCGCCGGGGAGGGATGATGTGTGATTGTTGCGCGCTGCTAGCAGGCAGGCAGAGTGAGCGGGTGTGGCGGACGGACGGGAAGTGGTGGTTTTTTGTTTTGTTTTTGGGTTGCGGGGCGAGAGGCAGGCGACCGACAAAGTTTGCTCGCGACGGAGAGATGTTAGTGGCCCTGAAAAGGGCCGTTTTTGTTTGTGCGGTGCGGTGCCGCGGCGCGGTTTAGGCGCGCTCGCCGCGGATGCGGCGCGCGAGCTGGATGTCCTTGGGCATGATGGTGACGCGCTTGGCGTGGATTGCGCACAGGTTGGTGTCTTCGAAGAGGCCGACGAGGTAGGCCTCGCTGGCCTCCTGCAGGGCCATGACTGCGGAGCTCTGGAAGCGCAGGTCGGTCTTGAAGTCCTGGGCGATCTCGCGCACTAGGCGCTGGAATGGCAGCTTGCGGATGAGCAGCTCTGTGCTCTTCTGGTAGCGCCTGATTTCTCGCAGGGCGACGGTGCCCGGCCTGTAGCGGTGGGGCTTCTTGACGCCTCCGGTGGCGGGCGCGCTCTTCCTCGCCGCCTTGGTGGCGAGCTGTTTGCGCGGCGCCTTTCCGCCGGTGGACTTGCGGGCCGTTTGCTTTGTGCGGGCCATGGCGGTAGCGGTAGCGGTAGCGGAGCGGCGTGCGTGGAGGTTAGGTGCGGCG
Organism: Schistocerca serialis cubense; assembly: GCF_023864345.2. NCBI lineage: Eukaryota > Metazoa > Arthropoda > Insecta > Orthoptera > Acrididae > Schistocerca > Schistocerca serialis. Next base: position 20,350 of record NW_026047858.1, read on the forward strand.
CGGCGTCCGGTGCTGCCTTGACAACGGGCCCGCGCGCCTCCGTGCTGCGCTTATATGCCCTCGGTTGCGCGTGGTGGGGGGAGGGCGGGCCAGAGTCTATATAGGGGGGCGGCGGGCGCGCTGGGCGCAGACCGTAGCCGACTCGCCAGCCGCTGCAGCTGCTGTTTGTGCACGTTTTGCTTTGCCCGAGGAAGGAAGGATGACAGGCCGCGGCAAGGGAGGAAAGGGGCTCGGCAAGGGTGGCGCCAAGCGGCACCGCAAGGTGTTGCGCGACAACATCCAGGGCATCACGAAGCCCGCCATCCGCCGCCTGGCTCGCAGGGGCGGCGTGAAGCGCATCTCTGGTCTGATCTACGAGGAGACCCGCGGGGTGCTGAAGGTGTTCCTGGAGAACGTGATCCGCGACGCGGTGACGTACACTGAGCACGCCAAGCGCAAGACTGTGACGGCCATGGACGTGGTGTACGCCCTGAAGAGGCAGGGGCGCACCCTGTACGGTTTCGGCGGTTAGGCTGCGTCGCAGCGGGCGCTGGCCTTCCCGCGGCCGTGCTTGTGGGTGGGAGAGACTAGAAAACGGCCCTTTTCAGGGCCACCACACTGTTCGGAAGTTGAAAAGTGCGAAAGAGTCTGTGTTGTTGTTGCTGCGTGTGTGCGCTGTGTTGTTTGTTTGTTTGTTTCTTTCTTTCTTTCTTTCCGTTTGAGCGACGTGATGTGACTGGGAGGGGAGAAGGAAAGGAAACGTGTCATGTGGCTGGCTGTGTGTGGAGCTGCTTCGTTTGTGTGTCTTTGTATCGATCGCGACGGAGATGGCGGGCTGTGTGTTGTTGTGCGAGAGGCGGTGATTATTTGCTTGCGTGGTTTGTCTCTGTGTGTTTGTTTGCGGCGGCGTTGGGGTTTCCGAGGCAAGGCGTGTGGGCATAGGCGGCCGGATCAGCTGTTTCGTTCGTGTCGACGGCCGTTGCGCGCGGGAGTGGAGGGCGGTGTGTCGACACGCCTCCCTTTAACAATGGTCATTATTGCTGCCGTTGTCGGTTTGGAAGGCGACTGCGACCGTGCAAAATGTGTGTGTGTTGGGCCACACGGGCTGTGTGGACGACAAGATGGCGGACGTGCGCCGGCGGCGGCTGTGCTGTGACAGTGCAAAGTTAAAACAAAACAAGGTGCGGCGAGGACGACTGAAATTTTGCTTTGGACGTAGGTGTGTGTGGTGGCCCTGAAAAGGGCCGATTGTTGTGGGCCGAGCCGAGCCGGCAAAGCGCGTTGCGTGCAGGGGAGCACGCGGCGCTGCGATTGCCTGGCCTCCTTTAGGCCTTCTTCTCGGTCTTCTTTGGCAGCAGGACGGCCTGGATGTTGGGCAGGACACCACCCTGTGCGATGGTGACGCCCGACAGGAGCTTGTTGAGCTCCTCGTCGTTGCGGATGGCAAGCTGCAGGTGGCGCGGGATGATGCGCGTCTTCTTGTTGTCGCGGGCCGCGTTTCCGGCCAGCTCGAGCACCTCAGCCGCGAGGTACTCCATGACGGCGGCGAGGTAGACGGGCGCCCCGGCGCCGACGCGCTCTGCGTAGTTTCCCTTGCGCAGGAGGCGGTGGATTCTGCCGACCGGGAACTGGAGCCCAGCCCTGCTTGAGCGGGACTTTGACTTGCCCTTGACTTTGCCTCCCTTTCCGCGTCCGGACATGGCGATGGGCTAGCGACGGTGCACACGAAACGGAAACGAAAACGACCGGTGCGAGCGGCAGCGAGTCGAGCAGCGGAGTGCGTGCCGGCGCTTGTGCACCTCTTGTTGAAACTCCTTTGTGGGTTTCTGGTTTTCACGAAGTTTCAGCACGTAGTGTGCTCTTCCTTCCAATTTTTCTTCTTTTCTTGCGAGATCTTTAGTTTCCTAGTTTTCGGTTGTCCATGTTTTGGTGCTTTAGAATTTCGAGATTGATTGCTTCTTCGTCAGCGTGCCTGACGAAGATGGTGTGGCCAGCGCAGGTGCGCTCTCCACTCTTCTCGGCTGCCGAGTAGTCGTATTTTTACGTTCTGCGACGTTTCGGCGATGGTGTAAAATTTTACAGCCTGTTCTTCGATTCTTCTACGGAGTCTCTGGGTGTCCGCAATTTGATGGAGTTCCTCGCTCGGGAAGTCCGTCGGCAGATGGAGTGCCCATTTCAGTGCTCTGTTCTGCACTGCCTGGATCCGTTGTAAGTTGGTTGGTGCCGTGTTTCCCCATACGACCGCGGCGTATTCCAGCACTGGTCGTATGAGGGATTTGTAGAGGACCACCCCTAGGTGGTCTGGTAATGAAGAGCGTGGGTTTAGGATGGGGTACAGCAAGTTCATGCGCCCCATTGCCTTTTTCCTCGTTTCTTCAATATGTGGGCGCCACGTTAGTCGTTTGTCTAGTGTGACGCCCAGATATTTGGCCGTTGCGCTCCAGGGGACCGGTCTTCCTCGTATTGTTATCTCCTGGAGGTCAGCCGGCACGTTTCGGTGAGCAATGACGATTGCCTGTGATTTGGCGGCGTTGTACGCCAGCCGCCACTTTGCCGCCCAGTCTTCCAAATTGTTGGCTGCGGATTGCAGTCGCCTTTGAAGGAGTTGCGGCTGCATGCTGCGGCAGTACACTGCAGTATCGTCCGCGTACAGGGCGAGTTGCACCCGATCTGTGCGCGGAAGGTCGGCAGTGTACAGCGAGTATAGCACTGGACCCAGGACCGAACCTTGCGGGACTCCGGCGAGTATTCGGCGTTCTGTGGAGATTCCACAGTCTGCCCGTACGTGAAACGTGCGACCCGCGAGGTAACTCTGCAGGAGTTTCACGTGTGGCCCAGGAATCCCCAATGTAAATAGTTTATAAAGGAGACCTTTGTGCCACACTGAATCAAATGCACGAGACACGTCGAGCAGTAGCGCGCCGAAGTACTCGCGTCGGTCCAGGGCACAGAAGGCTTCCTCTGTCAGCCGCAGTAGTTGCTGGGTGGTGGAGTGTCCCTTCCGGAATCCAAACTGCTCGTCGGGCAGGATGCCTTCCGCGTCGATGTGGATTCCCAGCCGCCTCAGGTACAACCTCTCGAAGACCTTCGAGAGTGCTGGCAGCAGGCTGATCGGGCGGTAGTTGTTAGCCCGCCTGTGATCCTTCCCTGGCTTGGGTAGGGCCACGATCTCGGCGTGCTTCCAGCACTCTGGAAATACGCCAGTTTGGATGATGGTGTTGAAGATCCCCGTGAGGTGCCCGATTGCGATGGGCGGTAGTTGTTTGAGGAGCTGGTTCGTGACGAGATCGGGGCCTCCTGCCTTCCTGCCGTTGAGACAGCGTAGCTGGACCTCGACCTCCGCTTCTTCGATCGGCTCGATGACGGTGTCGTTGTCCTCGGCCGCTAGGAAGACTGGAAGTCGCTCCTCAACCAGTGCCACGTGTGCCAGGTCGACGGGGTCTTCCACCGGAGTGAAGTTTTCAGCGAACGCGTCCGCGAGGGCGTTGGCCTTTGCGTCCGGTTCGCTGACGAAGACGTTGCCGACTTGCAGTGGCGGTATTTTGGCGGTGCGGCGGATGAATCCCTTCACCGCGTGCCAGGCTGTTCCGTCCTCTGTCTTCAGGGAGGCGACTTTCTGCGACCACTCTTCGATTCTGTGGGCGTCGGCGGCTGCTTTAATCTCCCGCTGCATCCTGTTCAGTTGCCGCTTTGTTGCGGGATTACGTGTTAGCTGCCATTCGCGGCGAAGTCTGTTCTTCTCCGTGATGGCAGCTTTGAGATGTTGCGGGAATTCACGGGCGTGTGGCTTCTCTGTTCTTCCGTTTGGAGTGGCTGCCGCCACAGCTTCTGCGACTCCTCGGGTGAGGTGCCGCAGCGCCGCTTCCGCACCATGTTCAGTCGGGTTCGGCGCGTCTCCGATTTTGGCCGCCATTTCTGTTTGGTACGTGTCCCATGTGATGCCCCTGATGTCGTGGCCACGTTTGGTCGTTCGGACTATGTCCGCATTCAGTTCAAAGACCACGGGGGCGTGGTCGGACGCCATCGTGGCCCTCGTTGTGGCGGAGATGAAGTGTCTCACCCCGCGGACGATGGCCACGTCTATGACGTCCGGTTGCGCACCTCTTCGTGTCGGGAAGATGGTCGGCTGGTGGGGTCCTATCACCGCCGCTCCGAGCTGCTCGGCCACCCGATGTAGACGGCGGCCGCTTGTGTTTGTGGTCCTGGAGTTCCAGATGATGTTCTTGGCGTTAACGTCGCCTCCGAGAAATGTGTTTCCAGGGAGGGAAATCAGCGCCGCGAACTCATCTGGCTGCAGTAGACCCCTTGGGCGTCGGTATATTGCCACGAAGTTTATCGGTCCTTGGTCCGTTTGCACGGCTACTCCCGTGGCCTCTATTGTGGCGAGTTGTGGCAGGTGAATCCGGTGGTGGCGCATCGTCCTCCTTACGTATACCGCCGTGCCGCCACCCGCGGTTGGCCGGTCATCCCGGTAACAGTGGTAGTTGGGCACTCCCACTTTCACGCCGGGCTTCAGGTGTGTTTCTGCGACGAGACAGATGTCCAGGTTCTCGTCGCAGATGAAGCTTCTGAATTCCGCGTCCTGGCGACGCAAGCCGTTGGCGTTAAAGACGCCGATTTTTACACCACGGGCGTGTCTATCCATGATGTTTTGTGGAGATGGCCAGGGTAATCGTCTGCGTGATCTTCTCCACAGACGCCGCGTATTTGTTTGGAAGGTCCTCGATCACATGGAGGACCCTGTCTATGAGGCCTGCCAACAGTTGCAGCATTTGGGTGGCCTTGTCTTCCTCCTGTGGTTGTTTTGGAGGATGGGGCGCGTCGATGTGCCGCTGTTGGTAGCGGCTTCCACGCTGGCGCATTTCCGGGAAGTCAACTGGGCTGTCTAATCTCGGAGGGCGCCGCCCGGGGGCTGCGTCTTCGTTATTTGTGCGCGCTCGTTGCGCGCGCCCGGTAGCAGTAGCGGCTGCCGTCAGATCAGCTGATCGCTGCCGTGCCCATGCGTTAGCACGGGGTGCCGGCTGCGGCCGCGCGGTGCTGCCACCTGTGAGCGGCGCGCCTCTCTGGGCGCCACTTGCCGCTGGCTGTGTCCGTGAGGTGCTGCCACCACGCGGCGGGTTGCGGGACTCCGTCGTGGTAGCGGCCTCCGGGATTGTGTTGTAGGTAGCCGTGGCGGCTGCCTTACCGGCTGCTGGCTGCAACGTCTGCATGCTGCTGCCCTCTGGTGGCGTCGAGCTGTACTCGGCGGCTGGCTTTCCCGGTTGCGTCCGGGAGGTGCTGCCCTCTCGCGGCGAGTTTTGAGACTCGCGCGTAGGGGAGGTGGCTGGGACTGCACTGCCGGTCGCGTCGCGAGCTGCCTTACCGACTGTTGGCGGCTGCCTCTGCGTACTCGGCCGGGAGGTGCTGGCCCCTGGCGGCGCTGGGTTGTATCCGGCGCGTCGACCTCCACGTGTCCGGCGGCGTCGTCGTCTTTGTGGCTGACCGGTTGCCGGCCAGTTCTGCGAGTCGCGGAATGCGGTTTTCCCGTTTCTGGCCGTCTTCCCTCCGCGCAGCTGTTGTCCTTGGGCGCGCTCGAGGAAGGCTATGTGCCGTTCACAGCCTCTATACGCGGCCAGGTGGTTTCCACCACACAAGGCGCACTTCGGTGTAAAGTCCTTGTGTGGTATTCCTTTGATAGGGCAATCGCGAGATGCGTGTTCGCCTGCGCATCTCACACATCTCTCGTCCATGCCGCAGTGTTTTTGGACGTGACCGAGTTGTTGGCACCTGAAGCACTGTGCGTATGGTTGTTTAGTGCGCAAGTTTTCAGGTGTCACACTGCAGTTGGCGATTAATCGGAGCTGGAACAGCTGCCTGTTGCGCTCTGTGTTGGGAGCATACACACAGAAGAGCGGCGAGTCTTTTCTCGTTTGTGGATTTTTCATTTTGGACACGCCGCTCACAGCATATCCCATGTCCTCCAGCTCCTCTTTGATGTGGCTTGGTTCCGTTTTATACGAGAACCCTCGGTACACTACTCGCAGCGGTTTCTCCCTCGTTGCAGAGTACGTGTAGAATTTGATGCCCTTGTCTGTTACTTCTTTGTTCAGCGTCATGTAGTCCTTGGTGCTGTTCGTCTGGACTTTGAACAGCTCTCCAGACACTCGTATTATGAAGTTGTTCTTCCCTAGCACCTTCTGCAGCAGTTGTTGCAGCTCGCGGAATGTGCCAGGGTAGTCCAGGACGAGCGGTGGCGGTTTAGAGCGGCGTGGCGGTGCGGGCGTCATCTGCACGTCGTCTTCGCTGTCTTCGTCGCTCAGAGCGTTGTATTGGTTTTCCACAGCTATCGGGGTGGAGGACGGGATGTTGGCGCGCTTTGCCGGTTTCCTCACTTGTTGGAAGCCGTCTGCGTCTGCCTGCTGTTGCGCTCCCTCTCCATTGCTGCGTTTACGACCTTTGGCCGTCGCCTTGGGCCGTGCGGCGGGGCCTGTAGCCTTCCGGAATTTCCGTACGTTAGCTGGCACGGGAGCGTCACCGTCAGAATGCCGTCTCTTATTCTGAATGGTTTGGTGCTCCATTTCAGCGACATCGACGGCGTTTTCCTGGTTCGGGGCGCTGTTGGCGTGCGCCTCCAATAATGTGTTGGACTTCGGCAGGAGGTCCAACAAGGAGTTCAGCGCTGCCTCCGCAACTCCTGCTTCAAGGTTTGCAGGCGTTGTTGTTGCAGGTGCGGTGCTAGCTGTGGTTTCAGGAGTCTCGTTCTCGTCGTCGAGGACGTAGAAGCTCCCTTCAGTGTCCATGCATGCCTCCCTCAACTCCTTTCTGATGTGTTGGAGATCCATTGCATCGAGGGAGTGAGTGGAAGCACACTCTGTTTCAACAGTCGGTTCGGCGGATGTGTTGCTACCGACACTGGTTGCGTTCAAGGACGCGGCCTTGTCTGCTGATGCGTTGCCTACGGGGGCAACGCTACGCGATGGAGGAGGAGTACTATCGGAAGGCCGCGAGTGCTCTCCCGACGTACTCGACTCGACTCCCGATGCGTGCAGGGACGCGGCCCTGTCCGCTGTCGACATATTAGCGAGCGGTGGCGCGGAGCGCTCGGCGCGTGCGTCCGTCTCACGCGGCATCGCTAACTCGAGTCGCGTGCCGGCGCAGCCGGGGTGGGGGTGCTTTATGGGCTCGGGTGCGGCGGCCGGTTGCGCGCGCGCCCCATTGGTCGGCGGCCGCAACAGGGCGAGCTGGTAAAGGTGCGGCGGCGGCTGGCGGCGGGTGCCACTGTGTGGGGAGACGCTGACTAGAGCGGAGCGCTTGCTACTGGTGTTGCTGCTGCCGTACGTTGGTTCGAGATGCCGCCCAAGACTAGCGGGAAGGCCGCCAAGAAGGCTGGCAAGGCGCAGAAGAACATTTCGAAGGGCGACAAGAAGAAGAAGCGCAAGAGGAAGGAGAGCTATGCCATCTACATCTACAAGGTGCTGAAGCAGGTGCACCCTGACACGGGCATCTCGTCGAAGGCGATGAGCATCATGAACAGCTTCGTGAACGACATTTTCGAGCGCATTGCGGCCGAGGCTTCTCGCCTGGCGCACTACAACAAGCGCTCGACCATCACGTCCCGCGAGATCCAGACCGCTGTGCGGCTGTTGCTGCCTGGCGAGCTGGCCAAGCACGCCGTGAGCGAGGGCACGAAGGCGGTGACCAAGTACACGAGCTCCAAGTAAGGAGGTGGCTCTGGAATGGAAGGAAGGATGGAGAAGGCTCCTCCGTTGCGAGAGCGGCAAAACGGCCCTTTTCAGGGCCACCAACTTGCCTTTTGCGGGAAGGGCGGAATTGTTGTTGTTTGTGTGGACGGCTGTGATGTGTGTGTGTGCATTTTGATTGTGGGTGGGGGGGCGCGTCAAAGCGTGTTGCGCGGGGTACGGCCACGAGGTTGGTCGCCGTGGCGTGGAATGGTGGCACGCCTCGTTGGCGTGGTTTTTGACCCATTGGTGTTGTTGGTGTGTGTGTGTGTGTGAGACCCGTCTGCGAGGGGGGGACAGTGTGATCGGCGACTTTTGTGTCACCGTAACGACGGCCGTTTGCGGGTTTGTTTTTTTGCACATCATACATGGCGAGGGTGAAATGTGAAATGTTTTTGTTTGGTTTTTTTTGCCGCCCACTATTCCCTTTGCTGTACGCCGAGTTTGACAATGGTGCGACGTAACTGCAGCGTGGAGGTGTGTGAGTGACGTTGAAATGAACGTGCCATTAAGACGCATTGTTGTTGTATTGTACTGTACGTGTACGGCGACACGCACGATGATGTACCATTCGACTCTGATGTTTGATAGCCGTGTCTGACTGATTGCGTACGACGCACGCACACCGATGTCGTCATTCAAGATGCACGCTAGACGACGACGGCGGCGGCGGCGGTCGTTTGTTTGGCGAATGTCTGTACACGTGTTTGTCTGTGTCCATCCGGTATGTATTTGTTTGTTTGAAAGTGTTTTGTGTGTCGGTGACGTGGTCCGATCCGTCGCCCCCTGAGTAACTGTCGATCGGCGCGATAGACCGGCGTCACGCAACTGAACCGAAGTCTTGGGCACACCCGTCATACTGTTGTACACCGTCGCGCTGAGAACGGTAACGAAAGGTTGACTTTGATCGGTCGAATGTCTGGGCAGAACGTGAGGAATGAGGCGAGAGTGCAAGGAGGGGGGGGGGCAAAAGAGAGAGGAAGGGAAAAAGGGGAGAAACGCATTCGTAGAGCAACGGAACGTTCCCGTGTCGGAGGCGTATTGGAGCCGCACTGAAATGCGTTTAACGGCGGCGCGGCTGCAAGTGTCTGCCGTGGTGAACGTTACCTTTGACGGCTGCATTGGGCTTTGCCTTTGCTTTTGCTTTTGCTTTCGCTTTCGCGTTCGCTTTCGCTTTCCCGGATGTACGTAACGTTTGTTGATATGGTTCTGAGGAAGAGTGTATGACAGTGCCGTGCCGTCCATGTTCGTGTGCCCTCCCATTGTGTGTATGCTATTGTCTGTGTACTTGAATGATGTATGTAGGTGTTAGTGGACATGTTTTACCAGTGGGGGGAAATGGATCGTCGATAGTTGCCGTCACTCTGTCACGGTCGAGATGACGCACCCTCCGTACAGAAAGGTGTCGAGAAAGTGAGTGAGTGTGTGCGTCCGTGAATTGGCAGTGTTTGGAGGTGGGCGTGCCCTGGATGTGGCCCGGAAAAGGCTGTTCGTTAGGCGGTAGTGTTGTGTGGACAGGGGAGGGGCATGCGTAACGCTGCTGGCATGGCATTTCGGGAGATGGGAGGGGGCAAACGAGGAAACGAGGAGCGGCGGCCAAAGACGGGACGGGGAGGGGCGCGGTGTGGGTGGCTTGCGCCTGTGCTCGGCGTTGTGGTTTGTGCAAAAGAGGAGGAGAAAAACAATGTGAGTTGCCAGGGAGGGGAGCGGTGTTGTGTTGTGGTTGTCGTGGTGTAGCCGCAGACGCGGCTGTCAGTGAACGTGGCGAGACGGACGGATGCGCGGAGGGGCGGGGGCGGCGCATTTCGCCGGTGCCGTGCCGTGCCGTGCCGTGCCGTGCCGTGCCGTGCCGTGCCATGCCTGAAAGCCGCGTGGTCGCTGTGTTGTTGGTGGCGTGGGGGCGAGGAGAGTACCGTACGGGTGTGCTTGTGCGCCGGAAATGGCACACTGCGCCCGCCCGTCTTGGAGGCTGATGGCTGTGGTGTGGAAATGGGGCGCGGTGATGTTGAAGCAGTTGAAGAACAGAAAAGAAACCAAGAAAACGGAAGGCGTGATGCGGCGGTGGTGGTGAGAGCGGGAAAAACAAAACAAAAAAAAAAAAAACAACAAAAAAAAAGAAGGAAAAACAACAAGAAACAAAAAAGAAAACAAAAAGTCTATCAATATTAAAATGTAAATGGAAATGGAAATGGACCCAGGTATAACCTCCCTGCACAAATAGCAGAGAGTCCGATGATAATAAAAATGTGCCAGAATGTTAACGTCCCTACAAAACAAACCCAACGGTAATATTAATGAAAGAGTGAACCGTATGTAACATTGCAACAGACATAATGAAACCTGATAAATTGTATAAGGGCAGCAGCGTTGACCTTTGGCCCTGTATTCAGAATAAAAAGAGCCAAAGATCGTTACCCCAATGAAAAAGACACTGAAACACGTATGTAACATAGTAGCGATGGCGAGACGTTGTAGCATCTGTGACCAGAGAGTTTGCGCTGGACTGCGCGAGTGTTGCGAGCGGTTCTCAGTCAGTCAGTCTGTCTGTCAGTAGTCGTTGCGAGTCCGTAGCTCTGTGTAGTTGAGGGCTGTACTCTGTCAGTAGTCGTCGCGTGCAGTACGCTAATAGTCGTCATGCAGAGCGGTCGGTCAGTAGTAGCAGCCGAGTGCGGTTGTGTGATGTAGGTGGTCGGCAACACTGGTCAAGATGGTGAATAAGGTATACTGTTAATTAATATAATCATTAGATAATGAAAAAGTGTAATTATTCTCCAACAAGTTCCCCAATAATAATTTTTATTTCAAAAGCATTTTTCAAACATTTAATTTGTTATTGAACTAAAGAGTTCGTTGCACTTCACATTTCATTCCACTGCTTTGAAGAAAAATGTCACTAAAATCACAAAAAAAGAGAATATTATTATTTGCAAATGCAGTTCCTCCAAGCGCTGCGCAACAACCAGAGCAGAAATGTGACATCCATTTATTCGGAGGTAAGACTTTAATTCTGATTGTTTTGCACAGGGCCAAAGACCGATATTTCGGTTTAATTGAAGTTTCTTGTCACTGAACGGACGTTTGTAAATGTTGTGTGAAGACTTTATATTTGAGTCAGATTGCGAATTTCACATTTTTGTTGCCATTTTCAATACCTCTCATTGTGGGCGAGGTTACAATTAGCGCAATGTCCATTAGCATCCGTAAATAACATTGTCCATTATTTTAAATTTTGCTGGGAGGTTACAACACACACACACAAAAAAAAAAAAAAACAAAAAATTGCATTTATATCCGCTCCTCAATTGTAGATACCCCTTACACAGCTGTGTGCAATGAATGAGTGCTGGCTGGTAATTAATTGCACTCCTTGGAGGGAAATGCCATAGGAAGTAGTCTTTAAAAAGTGAATGTTTTTCGTTAAGAGACAAAAGTTACTTTAGAAAAAAAGTAATAGTGGGGCTTTTGTTGTTGAACAAAAGAAGTACAATGAACATACGTTATCAGATTTGCGCAATGCAGCGTCACACCACCTTTTGATTATAACACAATATACTATACATCGTCCCGAACCGTGACCAGAGTCGCGAGACGAGCAGAGCACGCCGCCGACGCCCGCTCAGTACAACCGTCGACCCGCTACTACTGTCGACCGACTACTACCTCTCCCGACTCGCGCTACAATATATATAACAACTGTTCCTGGCGACCCGGTGCGTGCCACTACTGTCGTCTGGCGCGGTCCAAGCGCCGACTAGCAGCGATAAAGAACTCTCTGGTCAGACAGAGATGCTGTCATGCCTCGCCATCGCTCTGGTAATGAATACATACGTGTTGCAGCGTGCGTACCACCGGAACACGCAGTGGCGGAGCCAAAGACTGTGTTGTCGAGGTCGAGTGCGAGTGGGAAGAGAGGCAGCGTCGGCACGGAGATGCAAGCGAGCGCGAGACGCACGGGGGCTGCGGCGTGGCGCGTTTGCGGTCGGCGCCTTTGGTGGCAACGGCCGGGACAAGCAGCGGTGTATGGTGTGGTGCGGGGCGGACAGGGGCGGCGGTGGACGGGGAGGAGGCGGCGCGACGACGGCATGGGGGCGAAAACGGGACGGGGGACGGCGGATGTTGAGAGGCGTCACGCGCGGACAGGACACAGACACAGAGACACACAGATTGGAAAGGGAGGGTGCGCGGTAGTAGTTGGGAATGTGCGTACCGTGCGGGATGGGAGTGGGCGAGGAACACGGTCGTGGCCCCTGTTTTGGGTGCGTGTGATGACGTCGGTGTGTTGTGGGAAGGGAAGGTGCTGTGGCGGCGGCGCGTAATGGGCGTAGGCCGAAAAGAGAAAGGAACGTGGGCAGTGTGTTGGCACGCGTCGGTTCGACTGCGACGTTGATGGGCAGGGCAGGGCAAGGTTAATGGTGGTAGGAGTAGGCGTGTGGGCGCAAAAAATCTGCCGCTGCAGGCGGTGCCGTAACCGCCATGGCGGGAAGGAGAGAAAGAAAGAAAGAAAGAAACAAAAAAAAAAAAAAAGAAAAGGAGGGGGGGGTGGGCGAAAGTGGAGAGGCGGTGGTGTGAGAAGGGCGGGGGCGGAAGGAAGGCAGGAAGGACAAGAGGCGAGGCGACGGCTTGCTTTGTGTATCGGTCGGTCTCTGGCTATGCTTCGTTTTCTGCAGCAGGGTCGGTGCGCGGCGTGGCTCGCGGCAGTGGGAACGCCTGGTGGCTGGACGGCCAGCAATGCGGTTGGATGGGCGGCCACAGCACCGCACCTGTGCCCGAGGAGGAGACGCTGGCGGCGGGCCCTGAGGTGAGGCCGGCTCGGCTGGGGCTGTGGATGTGTAGGTGTGCGCCGCTGCTGCAACAACGAGTAAAACGCGAGAAGGAGGGATGGCGGTAGAGAGAGAAAAAAAAAAAAGGTCGTGTTGTGTTGATGCGCAGGCAGACGCGTACAGAGGGACGAGCCCGGTCTGCAGCAGGGTGTGGCCGTGCCGAGTGCAGAGCAGCGGCGGCTCGGTTCGGTTCGGCCCGGCCCGGCGGGCCGCGCTGTTGTCGCGGACGTGAGCGCCCCCTGGCGGGTGGCCGGAGGCGGCGCGGCGTGTTGGACGTGTGGCTGGTGGCAGTGCACAATTTGCGAGTGGCTGGCGGTGTGGTGTGGCGGTTGGCGCGTCGGGCGGCGGAGAGGTATGTGTTGCGGGCGCCCTTTGCTGCGCTGCGTCGTTGCGTGTGCCGTACAGGGCGGGCGCTTGTCGACTGTGTGGGCGGTGTGGCGAATTGGCGTGAAACGGCTGCCGAGAGGTGTGTGGTAGCGAGCCGGTCGGTGGTGTCGGTGCGAAGGGGAATGTGCGTGCGTTTGGCGGTTTCGGTGTGCTTTTTGCGGCGTGAGAGTGGGAATTAGTGGGGCCGGCTGTTGTGTTGGTTCCTTGTGTCTTGTGTCGCGTAGCTTGATGGCAACGTGGAAGGACGCCGGTTTCGTTTCGAGCCTTGCGTGTGGTTGTCGACGTTGACTGGTTGGCGTGTGCCGATGCACGTGCATGTGTGGGTCGCGAGTGCGTTTTTGGCTGGCTGTGTGTGTGTGTGTGTGTGTTGTTTTGGGGGGGAAGGGGGAGGCGGTGGTGAAAGTGCAGTCGTTGCCACGGGCGTCGTCGGGTGGGGCTGGGGCTGTGCGTCGTGGCGGAAAGGTGGTAGGTTGCGGGAAGCGAGCCCGTCGTTGACGGTGTCGCGTGAGTTGTGAATCGAGTGGGGCGCGGGGCGCGGGACAGGAGCAGCGTGCCGCTGCGTCGTGGTCGTCAGCAGAGGCTGTGCGTGTGCTTGTCCTTTTTGTGGGCGGTTCGTGCGAGGCGTTTTTGTTTTGTGTTGCCCTAGTTGTTAGTTTATTGTGTTTGTGTTTGTTATTTTGAGACGACGACTGGTTGGTGGCGTGCGCGCGAAGTGGCGGTGTGCGCTTCCCGTGTCGTTTGATTTTTTTGTTTTTGTGTGTTTTTTTTTGTTTTTTGCACTGGGCCCCGGTGGGTGGGTGCGTGTGTGTCGATTGCCGGCTGGCGAAAGGTGCGCCATCGGCGGGGTGGGTCGCCGGCACAAGTAGAGGCGGCGGCGTTGTTGCTGTTGTTGTGTGGTGTTTGTTTTGTTCGGCTGTGTCGGCGAGCTGTGTTGCGGTGCGTGTGAATGGTGGTGCAAAAGTGCTGGCGTTGGGGCTGCGACTGCGACGGCGGCGAGCCGCGGGCGCGCCATTGATAGTGATGTTGTGAACAGCGGCTGTGTACGGTAGTGGTGTTGTTGTAGCACGACGTGCATCCGGGCCGGCGCGGAAAGCGCAGTTGCGGGCGGTTGCCCTTCGGTGCCAGCCATGTCGCGTGAGCGGCGGGTTGCTCTGGTGTCGACACGTGGTGCTCTGGGTTGTTGTGTGGTGCCCTTTGGCCGGTGGGGGTGGTTCGCGTGTGTCTCGTTCGCGCTCGGTGTCTGGTCGTGGTCGTGCTGCTCCCCCGTCTGTCGGCGGTTTCCGACGTCGTCTGTACGTTTTTTTTGTTCGTTTGCGGCGTGCCTGCCGACGTCCGTCCCGTCGCGACCTTTCAACCGAAAGTGTGGCGCCCGAAGGTGAACGAACGTAACCCTGACCTCGGCGCTTTACGCTGAGCCGAGCGAACCGAACCGAACCGAACCTAACCTGTGGTGTGGCGAGGTGAGCTCAGCCTGTGAGCCCCTAACGTCTACGTAAGGTAAGCTGTCCGGCTCACGCCTCACGTTTGAACGCTTTTCTAACCTACGTTTGACGCTTCTTAACCTAGCACCGACCCCTTAACCTAACGTGTAACCTAACCTAACCTAACCTCTGACGCCTGACGTGTTTGAATGCTTAACCTAAGTTTGACGCTTAACCTAACCCAAGTCCCCTTAACCTAACCCACGTCCACCTAACCTAACCTAACGTAGACGTGTAAACGTAATGTGTAACGCGTAACGTGTAAGGTCGGCTGTCGTGTGTGCTTGACGGCAGATTGGGTTGGTCTGTAGATTCGGATTGCGGTTTGCCTCGGTCGAGGGGTTGGGTCGGAAGCGGCGAGGGGCGGCGGCGCCTGTTGCGCAGGCGGCGTCCGTTTGCGGCGGGCAATTGTTGAGAAACGGCTGTGAATGTTGGCGGGCGAGAGGAGGAGGACGGCGCGCGATGTGGCCCGACGGCTGCGGGCCGATCGGGAAACGGCGGGAGGGCGACGGAAGGCGATGGGGCGGCGGAGGCGCGTTTGCACGGCCGTCATCGCCGCACGCCTCGGCTTGTGTGGCTGTGGCGCCGGCCGCGCTGGCCGGGCTGCCGCGGCGACGGTGTGGGAGTTTTGCCGAAGGTTTGGCCATTGTGGCGGGTCGTCGGCTGGGGCTGTGGGGGCGGCATTTGGGCGGGGGCGGCGATTCTCGGCGGGCCGACCCAGGCTGTAGCGCGCGGTAGCTGCAGTTTGGCCGTGGTTTGCGGCGCTGCCGTGGCGACTGGTTGGCGACTGTGGTGTGGCTGTGTGTAGCCCCATCCTCGGTGGTTTGAAAGGCGCGGGCGGTTGTGGCGCAGGTTTGGGGCTGCTCCGCACAGGCTGTCGGACGTTGGGCGGTAGCAAGCGCGGGAGGCGCGGCGCGGCGGCGCGCAGAGTGGCGGCCGCTCTCTCGGCCGTCCGCGCCCGCCCGCGACACTGGCTGGGCCTTGTGATTCTCTGCTCTGCTGCTGTGCTGTGCTTGCGTGCCTGCCGTCCCGCTCGCTCTCGCTGTGTGTTACGCGCGTCGTCGAAATGGCAGATCAGGCGGCTACGAACGAGACTGCTGCGGCACCCGCCGCCACCGGCACTACGAAGAAGGCCAAGTCTGCGTCGTCTGCGAAGAAGCCGCGCGCCAAGCCTGCGCACCCGCGCACCTCTGAGATGGTGACGGCCGCCATCAAGAGTCTGAAGGAGCGCGGCGGGTCGTCGCTGCAGGCGATCAAGAAGTACATAGCCGCGCACTACAAGCTGGACGCGGAGAAGCTGGCGCCGTTTATCAAGAAGTACCTCAAGTCGGCCGTCGTGGCGGGCGAGCTGGTGCAGACGAAGGGGAAGGGCGCGTCCGGCTCGTTCAAGCTTGCCGGCGCCGGCGGCGGGGGGGCGGCCGAGGGCGGCAAGGCTCGTGCTGGCGGTGCCAAGAAGAAGCGCGCCGCTCCGGCCAGCAAGGAGAAGAAGGGCGCCCGTGCGGCCGGCGCAAAGAAGGCTGGTGGCGTGAAGGCGGCGACCGGTCGGAAGGCGGGCGCCGCCAAGAAGGCGTCTGCGGCGTCGGCCGCTCCCGCGGGTGCGAAGAAGGCGGCTGCGGCCAAGCCGGCCAAGGCCAAGTCGCCGTCGAAGGCGAAGAAGGCCGCCAAGGTTCCGACGAAGAAGCCGAAGGCGCCGCGCCCGAAGAAGGCGACGACGCCGTCTAAGGCGAAGGCTTCGCCCAAGAAGAAGAAGTAGAGTAGAGGAGAAAGAGATGGGAATGGAAGGGTTTGGCGCTTGACTCCGTCGTCCCCACCCCCCGTCGTCGTCTAGTGGCGCGCAAGAGACGCGCGGCCCAAAACGGCCCTTCTCAGGGCCATCAAAGCACGTCGGGGAAGGTTTTGATTGTCGTGTTGCGTTTGGTGTGGGTGTCTGTCTGGCGTTTCTGTATGCCCGTGGGGATGCTGTTTGCGTGCCGTGGTGGTTGGATTGCGGGGGTCGGTGGCGGGTGTGGGCGGCGGTAGCGGTAAGCGGTGTTGTTGTTGTCGTGGTTGATTGTCGCCGTGTTTGTGGCGGCGGCCGACGGTTGGTTTTCTGTCGCGTTGTTTTGTTTGAATACGTTGGTTGGCTTGCCTGCGTTCGTTCTTCTCGGATGTCTGTCTTGTCGAGTCGTGTCTGGTCTTTGTTTTGTTTTGTTCCTTTGTGTGTGTGTGTGTGTGTGATGTTTTGCAACGGGGGGCACGTTGAGATGCGGAAGGAGTCGGCGGGGATTTCGGTGGCGTGTAGAGCGAGCGAGCGCGCCTGCCTGGCCGTTGGCCGTCGGAGTGGAGTGCGGGTTTTTTTTGTTTTCGAAACGAAAGCGGCGGCCGGCCAGCCACCCGTGCGGTGTGACGTCGGCCGTTGGGTATTGTGCGCTTTGAGCGCCGGGGAGGGATGATGTGTGATTGTTGCGCGCTGCTAGCAGGCAGGCAGAGTGAGCGGGTGTGGCGGACGGACGGGAAGTGGTGGTTTTTTGTTGTTGTTTTTGGGTTGCGGGGCGAGAGGCAGGCGACCGACAAAGTTTGCTCGCGACGGAGAGATGTTAGTGGCCCTGAAAAGGGCCGTTTTTGTTTGTGCGGTGCGGTGCCGCGGCGCGGTTTAGGCGCGCTCGCCGCGGATGCGGCGCGCGAGCTGGATGTCCTTGGGCATGATGGTGACGCGCTTGGCGTGGATTGCGCACAGGTTGGTGTCTTCGAAGAGGCCGACGAGGTAGGCCTCGCTGGCCTCCTGCAGGGCCATGACTGCGGAGCTCTGGAAGCGCAGGTCGGTCTTGAAGTCCTGGGCGATCTCGCGCACTAGGCGCTGGAATGGCAGCTTGCGGATGAGCAGCTCTGTGCTCTTCTGGTAGCGCCTGATTTCTCGCAGGGCGACGGTGCCCGGCCTGTAGCGGTGGGGCTTCTTGACGCCTCCGGTGGCGGGCGCGCTCTTCCTCGCCGCCTTGGTGGCGAGCTGTTTGCGCGGCGCCTTTCCGCCGGTGGACTTGCGGGCCGTTTGCTTTGTGCGGGCCATGGCGGTAGCGGTAGCGGTAGCGGAGCGGCGTGCGTGGAGGTTAGGTGCGGCGCGGCGTCCGGTGCTGCCTTGACAACGGGCCCGCGCGCCTCCGTGCTGCGCTTATATGCCCTCGGTTGCGCGTGGTGGGGGGAGGGCGGGCCAGAGTCTATATAGGGGGGCGGCGGGCGCGCTGGGCGCAGACCGTAGCCGACTCGCCAGCCGCTGCAGCTGCTGTTTGTGCACGTTTTGCTTTGCCCGAGGAAGGAAGGATGACAGGCCGCGGCAAGGGAGGAAAGGGGCTCGGCAAGGGTGGCGCCAAGCGGCACCGCAAGGTGTTGCGCGACAACATCCAGGGCATCACGAAGCCCGCCATCCGCCGCCTGGCTCGCAGGGGCGGCGTGAAGCGCATCTCTGGTCTGATCTACGAGGAGACCCGCGGGGTGCTGAAGGTGTTCCTGGAGAACGTGATCCGCGACGCGGTGACGTACACTGAGCACGCCAAGCGCAAGACTGTGACGGCCATGGACGTGGTGTACGCCCTGAAGAGGCAGGGGCGCACCCTGTACGGTTTCGGCGGTTAGGCTGCGTCGCAGCGGGCGCTGGCCTTCCCGCGGCCGTGCTTGTGGGTGGGAGAGACTAGAAAACGGCCCTTTTCAGGGCCACCACACTGTTCGGAAGTTGAAAAGTGCGAAAGAGTCTGTGTTGTTGTTGCTGCGTGTGTGCGCTGTGTTGTTTGTTTGTTTGTTTCTTTCTTTCTTTCTTTCCGTTTGAGCGACGTGATGTGACTGGGAGGGGAGAAGGAAAGGAAACGTGTCATGTGGCTGGCTGTGTGTGGAGCTGCTTCGTTTGTGTGTCTTTGTATCGATCGCGACGGAGATGGCGGGCTGTGTGTTGTTGTGCGAGAGGCGGTGATTATTTGCTTGCGTGGTTTGTCTCTGTGTGTTTGTTTGCGGCGGCGTTGGGGTTTCCGAGGCAAGGCGTGTGGGCATAGGCGGCCGGATCAGCTGTTTCGTTCGTGTCGACGGCCGTTGCGCGCGGGAGTGGAGGGCGGTGTGTCGACACGCCTCCCTTTAACAATGGTCATTATTGCTGCCGTTGTCGGTTTGGAAGGCGACTGCGACCGTGCAAAATGTGTGTGTGTTGGGCCACACGGGCTGTGTGGACGACAAGATGGCGGACGTGCGCCGGCGGCGGCTGTGCTGTGACAGTGCAAAGTTAAAACAAAACAAGGTGCGGCGAGGACGACTGAAATTTTGCTTTGGACGTAGGTGTGTGTGGTGGCCTGAAAAGGGCCGATTGTTGTGGGCCGAGCCGAGCCGGCAAAGCGCGTTGCGTGCAGGGGAGCACGCGGCGCTGCGATTGCCTGGCCTCCTTTAGGCCTTCTTCTCGGTCTTCTTTGGCAGCAGGACGGCCTGGATGTTGGGCAGGACACCACCCTGTGCGATGGTGACGCCCGACAGGAGCTTGTTGAGCTCCTCGTCGTTGCGGATGGCAAGCTGCAGGTGGCGCGGGATGATGCGCGTCTTCTTGTTGTCGCGGGCCGCGTTTCCGGCCAGCTCGAGCACCTCAGCCGCGAGGTACTCCATGACGGCGGCGAGGTAGACGGGCGCCCCGGCGCCGACGCGCTCTGCGTAGTTTCCCTTGCGCAGGAGGCGGTGGATTCTGCCGACCGGGAACTGGAGCCCAGCCCTGCTTGAGCGGGACTTTGACTTGCCCTTGACTTTGCCTCCCTTTCCGCGTCCGGACATGGCGATGGGCTAGCGACGGTGCACACGAAACGGAAACGAAAACGACCGGTGCGAGCGGCAGCGAGTCGAGCAGCGGAGTGCGTGCCGGCGCAGCCGGGGTGGGGGTGCTTTATGGGCTCGGGTGCGGCGGCCGGTTGCGCGCGCGCCCCATTGGTCGGCGGCCGCAACAGGGCGAGCTGGTAAAGGTGCGGCGGCGGCTGGCGGCGGGTGCCACTGTGTGGGGAGACGCTGACTAGAGCGGAGCGCTTGCTGTGTTACGTGATAGTTGAGTGTATTTTCCGCGCGTTTTTCTGTGTTCGGCGTTAGTCGGACGTTCGCTTTCTGCGTTGTTCCGCATCGTCTTTCAATCGAGGCGGTTATTTTCTGCGTTACTATCGGTCGTCGCGCGCGTTGATTTCGTCGTCCGCGGCGGAGTCAAAGGCCACGATGGCCGCTCCCTCTGCCGGTTCTCGTGGGTTGTTTCCCTCGTCTGGCAAGAATATCATGTCATGCGCCGAGTTATTGTCGTATTCGTCCGAATCTTGTCTATCTTCCAGTCGATCAGATCACCGGCGGCTGTCGGATCCGATAACTCAAATTACTAAAGAAAATATCAATCAAGCGGTTGAGCAGACGCAGCTTGACAGCGTTGAGCTGGGTTCGACCGGCCCAGGGCCGAGTAGCGTGGGGTCAGGCTCCGGCGGGATACCTAACGGTGACAACGAAGCCGTCCTGGCCGCCCCTACACCCGGCTCCGCTGACGCTGCAGCTCCCGCTACACGTCGTAAATCAATGAAATCAACAACGAAGGCGCGGGATGCGCCGTACTCACATGCCTCTCGCAAGCACGCGCATCCCCCTTCGGTTACCGATTCTGAATCAACAGAATCCAGGGCACCTGACAGAAAGAAACAATCAACCGACCGTCAGGACCCTGCTCCGCCTCAGAATACCTCCGCTTCCCATGCGCCGACTGATACCAGTCAGGTCGACATGGTTGAGGCTTACGAGGTTACAGTACCGACGTCAAACAGATACGAAAGTTTAGATGATATCACACCAGCTGAACAAAACTCTGACAATCTCCCGGCTCCTACTCCTCTCAAAACCCCAAAGGTGCCACCTATCA
>NW_026047859.1:0-27595 GCF_023864345.2 Schistocerca serialis cubense
TGCAGGCAGCGAGGGGGCTGCAAGCTTCCCGTATTCGCGCCTATGTCACCTCTGCTTGCTTGTCAGAGACAGAGTATCGCAAAACATACAACTCACTCCATGAATTGATTGCTACGGCATCTGTCATCAGCAGTCACAACTAGCAACACCAGTAGCAGCCGACTGCACGTAAAGAATTGGAATGTGCAGTGGGATTTTTGTGAATTCGGCGCAAGGCTGATCTTTCCGACATACGTTTGAGAATCTTATGGGAACACGTGTACTGTTTCTAAATTAAGTGTAGTGGTGGGAGGAGGGTACTTCCTGCGCATTACAGCACGCTTGCCAATTGTGGCTGCTAATCGTTCGCTCGTATCTGCCTTGACACATTTTCTGGCTGTGAATTATTCCACTTGCATGGCAGTGTGCGCATGTTGGTGTGTTAAAAATTCTGGAGGCGCTGGGTATCGATCCCAGTACCTCTCGCATGCTAAGCGAGCGCTCTACCATCTGAGCTACGCCCCCTGCTGACGAACTGCGCTACATACAGCCATATCAATTGCACAGACCCTTGCACTCCAATTATTCCGCAGACAAACACTACTCTCAATGTGTCTGTGAGGGTGTCTTTCAGGTTTCCTGGATTCTGTATCGAATCGTAGTCGGCCAAAATCAAAGTGGCACGCACGACGTCGAAAATAGCGTTCGGCCAACGCTCTGAGGTAGACGAAAGTGTTGTTCACTCTCTAGACTTCACTGAGGTTAGGCCGTTTTACCTAAGGCAGATTTGCACTCGATGACACCTCGACAACAGCCGGTCCTCACATTTACGTCTTGCTCTCCTTACGTCAGTATACGAGTCTGTGACGCTGGCTTTGCAACATCTTGCGTGCCTTTAGGCTCGCCGCGACCAACACTTGCCACGAACTGACCACAAAACATGGAGGCGCCGGGGCTTGAACCCGGGACCTTTCACATGCAAAGCGAACGCTCTACCAACTGAGCTACGCCCCCAAGCACAACCAAACTGCGCTGTTCTCCATTCTTTACTACTCTTATGTGCACGGACACGATGGTTGGTTGGTTTGCAGGGCTGAAGGGAACAGAGTACAAAGGCGCGGACGCGTTCATATACACAAGAGTTCCAAGTAGTTTCGATGCTCTGGTATTACGACTGCAAATTCCGTCCGTTTTTAACGTCTTAAATTGAAGGGGCAGTCACAAGTTGCTCTGTTTTCACTCCATGTCGACAATCACACAGCACCTGAGGTAACAAGCACATCTGAAGCCCCATTGTGCACTCGACTGTTCATGCCAACTCACTGCCTCGCACTTTACTACTGTGTACCACTCTTGTCGTCCAACTGCAAAAGACTGGGCCACAACAAGTTTCCGCGTCTCCATTGCACTGCGCAAACTACGAAACGCTCCCCAAACATGGCACTCACCCATGCAGACGACTTTTCCCGACTTTACACGACGCTCACGCAACGCTCACGCTAGTGACAGCCTTATTTAGAGCTTGACGTCGCGCCCAAGCGAGTGAGCACATTTCGCCGACGGCTTAGGCCGCCCACCTAGTGTGGGCTGCTCGGTGTCTGCAGGCAGCGAGGGGCTGCAAGCTTCCCGTATTCGCGCCTATGTCACCTCTGCTTGCTTGTCAGAGACAGAGTATCGCAAAACATACAACTCACTCCATGAATTGATTGCTACGGCATCTGTCATCAGCAGTCACAACTAGCAACACCAGTAGCAGCCGACTGCACGTAAAGAATTGGAATGTGCAGTGGGATTTTTGTGAATTCGGCGCAAGGCTGATCTTTCCGACATACGTTTGAGAATCTTATGGGAACACGTGTACTGTTTCTAAATTAAGTGTAGTGGTGGGAGGAGGGTACTTCCTGCGCATTACAGCACGCTTGCCAATTGTGGCTGCTAATCGTTCGCTCGTATCTGCCTTGACACATTTTCTGGCTGTGAATTATTCCACTTGCATGGCAGTGTGCGCATGTTGGTGTGTTAAAAATTCTGGAGGCGCTGGGTATCGATCCCAGTACCTCTCGCATGCTAAGCGAGCGCTCTACCATCTGAGCTACGCCCCCTGCTGACGAACTGCGCTACATACAGCCATATCAATTGCACAGACCCTTGCACTCCAATTATTCCGCAGACAAACACTACTCTCAATGTGTCTGTGAGGGTGTCTTTCAGGTTTCCTGGATTCTGTATCGAATCGTAGTCGGCCAAAATCAAAGTGGCACGCACGACGTCGAAAATAGCGTTCGGCCAACGCTCTGAGGTAGACGAAAGTGTTGTTCACTCTCTAGACTTCACTGAGGTTAGGCCGTTTTACCTAAGGCAGATTTGCACTCGATGACACCTCGACAACAGCCGGTCCTCACATTTACGTCTTGCTCTCCTTACGTCAGTATACGAGTCTGTGACGCTGGCTTTGCAACATCTTGCGTGCCTTTAGGCTCGCCGCGACCAACACTTGCCACGAACTGACCACAAAACATGGAGGCGCCGGGGCTTGAACCCGGGACCTTTCACATGCAAAGCGAACGCTCTACCAACTGAGCTACGCCCCCAAGCACAACCAAACTGCGCTGTTCTCCATTCTTTACTACTCTTATGTGCACGGACACGATGGTTGGTTGGTTTGCAGGGCTGAAGGGAACAGAGTACAAAGGCGCGGACGCGTTCATATACACAAGAGTTCCAAGTAGTTTCGATGCTCTGGTATTACGACTGCAAATTCCGTCCGTTTTTAACGTCTTAAATTGAAGGGGCAGTCACAAGTTGCTCTGTTTTCACTCCATGTCGACAATCACACAGCACCTGAGGTAACAAGCACATCTGAAGCCCCATTGTGCACTCGACTGTTCATGCCAACTCACTGCCTCGCACTTTACTACTGTGTACCACTCTTGTCGTCCAACTGCAAAAGACTGGGCCACAACAAGTTTCCGCGTCTCCATTGCACTGCGCAAACTACGAAACGCTCCCCAAACATGGCACTCACCCATGCAGACGACTTTTCCGACTTTACACGACGCTCACGCAACGCTCACGCTAGTGACAGCCTTATTTAGAGCTTGACGTCGCGCCCAAGCGAGTGAGCACATTTCGCCGACGGCTTAGGCCGCCCACCTAGTGTGGCTGCTCGGTGTCTGCAGGCAGCGAGGGGCTGCAAGCTTCCCGTATTCGCGCCTATGTCACCTCTGCTTGCTTGTCAGAGACAGAGTATCGCAAAACATACAACTCACTCCATGAATTGATTGCTACGGCATCTGTCATCAGCAGTCACAACTAGCAACACCAGTAGCAGCCGACTGCACGTAAAGAATTGGAATGTGCAGTGGGATTTTTGTGAATTCGGCGCAAGGCTGATCTTTCCGACATACGTTTGAGAATCTTATGGGAACACGTGTACTGTTTCTAAATTAAGTGTAGTGGTGGGAGGAGGGTACTTCCTGCGCATTACAGCACGCTTGCCAATTGTGGCTGCTAATCGTTCGCTCGTATCTGCCTTGACACATTTTCTGGCTGTGAATTATTCCACTTGCATGGCAGTGTGCGCATGTTGGTGTGTTAAAAATTCTGGAGGCGCTGGGTATCGATCCCAGTACCTCTCGCATGCTAAGCGAGCGCTCTACCATCTGAGCTACGCCCCCTGCTGACGAACTGCGCTACATACAGCCATATCAATTGCACAGACCCTTGCACTCCAATTATTCCGCAGACAAACACTACTCTCAATGTGTCTGTGAGGGTGTCTTTCAGGTTTCCTGGATTCTGTATCGAATCGTAGTCGGCCAAAATCAAAGTGGCACGCACGACGTCGAAAATAGCGTTCGGCCAACGCTCTGAGGTAGACGAAAGTGTTGTTCACTCTCTAGACTTCACTGAGGTTAGGCCGTTTTACCTAAGGCAGATTTGCACTCGATGACACCTCGACAACAGCCGGTCCTCACATTTACGTCTTGCTCTCCTTACGTCAGTATACGAGTCTGTGACGCTGGCTTTGCAACATCTTGCGTGCCTTTAGGCTCGCCGCGACCAACACTTGCCACGAACTGACCACAAAACATGGAGGCGCCGGGGCTTGAACCCGGGACCTTTCACATGCAAAGCGAACGCTCTACCAACTGAGCTACGCCCCCAAGCACAACCAAACTGCGCTGTTCTCCATTCTTTACTACTCTTATGTGCACGGACACGATGGTTGGTTGGTTTGCAGGGCTGAAGGGAACAGAGTACAAAGGCGCGGACGCGTTCATATACACAAGAGTTCCAAGTAGTTTCGATGCTCTGGTATTACGACTGCAAATTCCGTCCGTTTTTAACGTCTTAAATTGAAGGGGCAGTCACAAGTTGCTCTGTTTTCACTCCATGTCGACAATCACACAGCACCTGAGGTAACAAGCACATCTGAAGCCCCATTGTGCACTCGACTGTTCATGCCAACTCACTGCCTCGCACTTTACTACTGTGTACCACTCTTGTCGTCCAACTGCAAAAGACTGGGCCACAACAAGTTTCCGCGTCTCCATTGCACTGCGCAAACTACGAAACGCTCCCCAAACATGGCACTCACCCATGCAGACGACTTTTCCGACTTTACACGACGCTCACGCAACGCTCACGCTAGTGACAGCCTTATTTAGAGCTTGACGTCGCGCCCAAGCGAGTGAGCACATTTCGCCGACGGCTTAGGCCGCCCACCTAGTGTGGCTGCTCGGTGTCTGCAGGCAGCGAGGGGCTGCAAGCTTCCCGTATTCGCGCCTATGTCACCTCTGCTTGCTTGTCAGAGACAGAGTATCGCAAAACATACAACTCACTCCATGAATTGATTGCTACGGCATCTGTCATCAGCAGTCACAACTAGCAACACCAGTAGCAGCCGACTGCACGTAAAGAATTGGAATGTGCAGTGGGATTTTTGTGAATTCGGCGCAAGGCTGATCTTTCCGACATACGTTTGAGAATCTTATGGGAACACGTGTACTGTTTCTAAATTAAGTGTAGTGGTGGGAGGAGGGTACTTCCTGCGCATTACAGCACGCTTGCCAATTGTGGCTGCTAATCGTTCGCTCGTATCTGCCTTGACACATTTTCTGGCTGTGAATTATTCCACTTGCATGGCAGTGTGCGCATGTTGGTGTGTTAAAAATTCTGGAGGCGCTGGGTATCGATCCCAGTACCTCTCGCATGCTAAGCGAGCGCTCTACCATCTGAGCTACGCTCCCTGCTGACGAACTGCGCTACATACAGCCATATCAATTGCACAGACCCTTGCACTCCAATTATTCCGCAGACAAACACTACTCTCAATGTGTCTGTGAGGGTGTCTTTCAGGTTTCCTGGATTCTGTATCGAATCGTAGTCGGCCAAAATCAAAGTGGCACGCACGACGTCGAAAATAGCGTTCGGCCAACGCTCTGAGGTAGACGAAAGTGTTGTTCACTCTCTAGACTTCACTGAGGTTAGGCCGTTTTACCTAAGGCAGATTTGCACTCGATGACACCTCGACAACAGCCGGTCCTCACATTTACGTCTTGCTCTCCTTACGTCAGTATACGAGTCTGTGACGCTGGCTTTGCAACATCTTGCGTGCCTTTAGGCTCGCCGCGACCAACACTTGCCACGAACTGACCACAAAACATGGAGGCGCCGGGGCTTGAACCTGGGACCTTTCACATGCAAAGCGAACGCTCTACCAACTGAGCTACGCCCCCAAGCACAACCAAACTGCGCTGTTCTCCATTCTTTACTACTCTTATGTGCACGGACACGATGGTTGGTTGGTTTGCAGGGCTGAAGGGAACAGAGTACAAAGGCGCGGACGCGTTCATATACACAAGAGTTCCAAGTAGTTTCGATGCTCTGGTATTACGACTGCAAATTCCGTCCGTTTTTAACGTCTTAAATTGAAGGGGCAGTCACAAGTTGCTCTGTTTTCACTCCATGTCGACAATCACACAGCACCTGAGGTAACAAGCACATCTGAAGCCCCATTGTGCACTCGACTGTTCATGCCAACTCACTGCCTCGCACTTTACTACTGTGTACCACTCTTGTCGTCCAACTGCAAAAGACTGGGCCACAACAAGTTTCCGCGTCTCCATTGCACTGCGCAAACTACGAAACGCTCCCCAAACATGGCACTCACCCATGCAGACGACTTTTCCGACTTTACACGACGCTCACGCAACGCTCACGCTAGTGACAGCCTTATTTAGAGCTTGACGTCGCGCCCAAGCGAGTGAGCACATTTCGCCGACGGCTTAGGCCGCCCACCTAGTGTGGCTGCTCGGTGTCTGCAGGCAGCGAGGGGCTGCAAGCTTCCCGTATTCGCGCCTATGTCACCTCTGCTTGCTTGTCAGAGACAGAGTATCGCAAAACATACAACTCACTCCATGAATTGATTGCTACGGCATCTGTCATCAGCAGTCACAACTAGCAACACCAGTAGCAGCCGACTGCACGTAAAGAATTGGAATGTGCAGTGGGATTTTTGTGAATTCGGCGCAAGGCTGATCTTTCCGACATACGTTTGAGAATCTTATGGGAACACGTGTACTGTTTCTAAATTAAGTGTAGTGGTGGGAGGAGGGTACTTCCTACGCATTACAGCACGCTTGCCAATTGTGGCTGCTAATCGTTCGCTCGTATCTGCCTTGACACATTTTCTGGCTGTGAATTATTCCACTTGCATGGCAGTGTGCGCATGTTGGTGTGTTAAAAATTCTGGAGGCGCTGGGTATCGATCCCAGTACCTCTCGCATGCTAAGCGAGCGCTCTACCATCTGAGCTACGCCCCCTGCTGACGAACTGCGCTACATACAGCCATATCAATTGCACAGACCCTTGCACTCCAATTATTCCGCAGACAAACACTACTCTCAATGTGTCTGTGAGGGTGTCTTTCAGGTTTCCTGGATTCTGTATCGAATCGTAGTCGGCCAAAATCAAAGTGGCACGCACGACGTCGAAAATAGCGTTCGGCCAACGCTCTGAGGTAGACGAAAGTGTTGTTCACTCTCTAGACTTCACTGAGGTTAGGCCGTTTTACCTAAGGCAGATTTGCACTCGATGACACCTCGACAACAGCCGGTCCTCACATTTACGTCTTGCTCTCCTTACGTCAGTATACGAGTCTGTGACGCTGGCTTTGCAACATCTTGCGTGCCTTTAGGCTCGCCGCGACCAACACTTGCCACGAACTGACCACAAAACATGGAGGCGCCGGGGCTTGAACCTGGGACCTTTCACATGCAAAGCGAACGCTCTACCAACTGAGCTACGCCCCCAAGCACAACCAAACTGCGCTGTTCTCCATTCTTTACTACTCTTATGTGCACGGACACGATGGTTGGTTGGTTTGCAGGGCTGAAGGGAACAGAGTACAAAGGCGCGGACGCGTTCATATACACAAGAGTTCCAAGTAGTTTCGATGCTCTGGTATTACGACTGCAAATTCCGTCCGTTTTTAACGTCTTAAATTGAAGGGGCAGTCACAAGTTGCTCTGTTTTCACTCCATGTCGACAATCACACAGCACCTGAGGTAACAAGCACATCTGAAGCCCCATTGTGCACTCGACTGTTCATGCCAACTCACTGCCTCGCACTTTACTACTGTGTACCACTCTTGTCGTCCAACTGCAAAAGACTGGGCCACAACAAGTTTCCGCGTCTCCATTGCACTGCGCAAACTACGAAACGCTCCCCAAACATGGCACTCACCCATGCAGACGACTTTTCCGACTTTACACGACGCTCACGCTAGTGACAGCCTTATTTAGAGCTTGACGTCGCGCCCAAGCGAGTGAGCACATTTCGCCTACGGCTTAGGCCGCCCACCTAGTGTGGCTGCTCGGTGTCTGCAGGCAGCGAGGGGCTGCAAGCTTCCCGTATTCGCGCCTATGTCACCTCTGCTTGCTTGTCAGAGACAGAGTATCGCAAAACATACAACTCACTCCATGAATTGATTGCTACGGCATCTGTCATCAGCAGTCACAACTAGCAACACCAGTAGCAGCCGACTGCACGTAAAGAATTGGAATGTGCAGTGGGATTTTTGTGAATTCGGCGCAAGGCTGATCTTTCCGACATACGTTTGAGAATCTTATGGGAACACGTGTACTGTTTCTAAATTAAGTGTAGTGGTGGGAGGAGGGTACTTCCTGCGCATTACAGCACGCTTGCCAATTGTGGCTGCTAATCGTTCGCTCGTATCTGCCTTGACACATTTTCTGGCTGTGAATTATTCCACTTGCATGGCAGTGTGCGCATGTTGGTGTGTTAAAAATTCTGGAGGCGCTGGGTATCGATCCCAGTACCTCTCGCATGCTAAGCGAGCGCTCTACCATCTGAGCTACGCCCCCTGCTGACGAACTGCGCTACATACAGCCATATCAATTGCACAGACCCTTGCACTCCAATTATTCCGCAGACAAACACTACTCTCAATGTGTCTGTGAGGGTGTCTTTCAGGTTTCCTGGATTCTGTATCGAATCGTAGTCGGCCAAAATCAAAGTGGCACGCACGACGTCGAAAATAGCGTTCGGCCAACGCTCTGAGGTAGACGAAAGTGTTGTTCACTCTCTAGACTTCACTGAGGTTAGGCCGTTTTACCTAAGGCAGATTTGCACTCGATGACACCTCGACAACAGCCGGTCCTCACATTTACGTCTTGCTCTCCTTACGTCAGTATACGAGTCTGTGACGCTGGCTTTGCAACATCTTGCGTGCCTTTAGGCTCGCCGCGACCAACACTTGCCACGAACTGACCACAAAACATGGAGGCGCCGGGGCTTGAACCCGGGACCTTTCACATGCAAAGCGAACGCTCTACCAACTGAGCTACGCCCCCAAGCACAACCAAACTGCGCTGTTCTCCATTCTTTACTACTCTTATGTGCACGGACACGATGGTTGGTTGGTTTGCAGGGCTGAAGGGAACAGAGTACAAAGGCGCGGACGCGTTCATATACACAAGAGTTCCAAGTAGTTTCGATGCTCTGGTATTACGACTGCAAATTCCGTCCGTTTTTAACGTCTTAAATTGAAGGGGCAGTCACAAGTTGCTCTGTTTTCACTCCATGTCGACAATCACACAGCACCTGAGGTAACAAGCACATCTGAAGCCCCATTGTGCACTCGACTGTTCATGCCAACTCACTGCCTCGCACTTTACTACTGTGTACCACTCTTGTCGTCCAACTGCAAAAGACTGGGCCACAACAAGTTTCCGCGTCTCCATTGCACTGCGCAAACTACGAAACGCTCCCCAAACATGGCACTCACCCATGCAGACGACTTTTCCGACTTTACACGACGCTCACGCAACGCTCACGCTAGTGACAGCCTTATTTAGAGCTTGACGTCGCGCCCAAGCGAGTGAGCACATTTCGCCGACGGCTTAGGCCGCCCACCTAGTGTGGCTGCTCGGTGTCTGCAGGCAGCGAGGGGCTGCAAGCTTCCCGTATTCGCGCCTATGTCACCTCTGCTTGCTTGTCAGAGACAGAGTATCGCAAAACATACAACTCACTCCATGAATTGATTGCTACGGCATCTGTCATCAGCAGTCACAACTAGCAACACCAGTAGCAGCCGACTGCACGTAAAGAATTGGAATGTGCAGTGGGATTTTTGTGAATTCGGCGCAAGGCTGATCTTTCCGACATACGTTTGAGAATCTTATGGGAACACGTGTACTGTTTCTAAATTAAGTGTAGTGGTGGGAGGAGGGTACTTCCTACGCATTACAGCACGCTTGCCAATTGTGGCTGCTAATCGTTCGCTCGTATCTGCCTTGACACATTTTCTGGCTGTGAATTATTCCACTTGCATGGCAGTGTGCGCATGTTGGTGTGTTAAAAATTCTGGAGGCGCTGGGTATCGATCCCAGTACCTCTCGCATGCTAAGCGAGCGCTCTACCATCTGAGCTACGCCCCCTGCTGACGAACTGCGCTACATACAGCCATATCAATTGCACAGACCCTTGCACTCCAATTATTCCGCAGACAAACACTACTCTCAATGTGTCTGTGAGGGTGTCTTTCAGGTTTCCTGGATTCTGTATCGAATCGTAGTCGGCCAAAATCAAAGTGGCACGCACGACGTCGAAAATAGCGTTCGGCCAACGCTCTGAGGTAGACGAAAGTGTTGTTCACTCTCTAGACTTCACTGAGGTTAGGCCGTTTTACCTAAGGCAGATTTGCACTCGATGACACCTCGACAACAGCCGGTCCTCACATTTACGTCTTGCTCTCCTTACGTCAGTATACGAGTCTGTGACGCTGGCTTTGCAACATCTTGCGTGCCTTTAGGCTCGCCGCGACCAACACTTGCCACGAACTGACCACAAAACATGGAGGCGCCGGGGCTTGAACCTGGGACCTTTCACATGCAAAGCGAACGCTCTACCAACTGAGCTACGCCCCCAAGCACAACCAAACTGCGCTGTTCTCCATTCTTTACTACTCTTATGTGCACGGACACGATGGTTGGTTGGTTTGCAGGGCTGAAGGGAACAGAGTACAAAGGCGCGGACGCGTTCATATACACAAGAGTTCCAAGTAGTTTCGATGCTCTGGTATTACGACTGCAAATTCCGTCCGTTTTTAACGTCTTAAATTGAAGGGGCAGTCACAAGTTGCTCTGTTTTCACTCCATGTCGACAATCACACAGCACCTGAGGTAACAAGCACATCTGAAGCCCCATTGTGCACTCGACTGTTCATGCCAACTCACTGCCTCGCACTTTACTACTGTGTACCACTCTTGTCGTCCAACTGCAAAAGACTGGGCCACAACAAGTTTCCGCGTCTCCATTGCACTGCGCAAACTACGAAACGCTCCCCAAACATGGCACTCACCCATGCAGACGACTTTTCCGACTTTACACGACGCTCACGCAACGCTCACGCTAGTGACAGCCTTATTTAGAGCTTGACGTCGCGCCCAAGCGAGTGAGCACATTTCGCCGACGGCTTAGGCCGCCCACCTAGTGTGGCTGCTCGGTGTCTGCAGGCAGCGAGGGGCTGCAAGCTTCCCGTATTCGCGCCTATGTCACCTCTGCTTGCTTGTCAGAGACAGAGTATCGCAAAACATACAACTCACTCCATGAATTGATTGCTACGGCATCTGTCATCAGCAGTCACAACTAGCAACACCAGTAGCAGCCGACTGCACGTAAAGAATTGGAATGTGCAGTGGGATTTTTGTGAATTCGGCGCAAGGCTGATCTTTCCGACATACGTTTGAGAATCTTATGGGAACACGTGTACTGTTTCTAAATTAAGTGTAGTGGTGGGAGGAGGGTACTTCCTGCGCATTACAGCACGCTTGCCAATTGTGGCTGCTAATCGTTCGCTCGTATCTGCCTTGACACATTTTCTGGCTGTGAATTATTCCACTTGCATGGCAGTGTGCGCATGTTGGTGTGTTAAAAATTCTGGAGGCGCTGGGTATCGATCCCAGTACCTCTCGCATGCTAAGCGAGCGCTCTACCATCTGAGCTACGCCCCCTGCTGACGAACTGCGCTACATACAGCCATATCAATTGCACAGACCCTTGCACTCCAATTATTCCGCAGACAAACACTACTCTCAATGTGTCTGTGAGGGTGTCTTTCAGGTTTCCTGGATTCTGTATCGAATCGTAGTCGGCCAAAATCAAAGTGGCACGCACGACGTCGAAAATAGCGTTCGGCCAACGCTCTGAGGTAGACGAAAGTGTTGTTCACTCTCTAGACTTCACTGAGGTTAGGCCGTTTTACCTAAGGCAGATTTGCACTCGATGACACCTCGACAACAGCCGGTCCTCACATTTACGTCTTGCTCTCCTTACGTCAGTATACGAGTCTGTGACGCTGGCTTTGCAACATCTTGCGTGCCTTTAGGCTCGCCGCGACCAACACTTGCCACGAACTGACCACAAAACATGGAGGCGCCGGGGCTTGAACCCGGGACCTTTCACATGCAAAGCGAACGCTCTACCAACTGAGCTACGCCCCCAAGCACAACCAAACTGCGCTGTTCTCCATTCTTTACTACTCTTATGTGCACGGACACGATGGTTGGTTGGTTTGCAGGGCTGAAGGGAACAGAGTACAAAGGCGCGGACGCGTTCATATACACAAGAGTTCCAAGTAGTTTCGATGCTCTGGTATTACGACTGCAAATTCCGTCCGTTTTTAACGTCTTAAATTGAAGGGGCAGTCACAAGTTGCTCTGTTTTCACTCCATGTCGACAATCACACAGCACCTGAGGTAACAAGCACATCTGAAGCCCCATTGTGCACTCGACTGTTCATGCCAACTCACTGCCTCGCACTTTACTACTGTGTACCACTCTTGTCGTCCAACTGCAAAAGACTGGGCCACAACAAGTTTCCGCGTCTCCATTGCACTGCGCAAACTACGAAACGCTCCCCAAACATGGCACTCACCCATGCAGACGACTTTTCCGACTTTACACGACGCTCACGCAACGCTCACGCTAGTGACAGCCTTATTTAGAGCTTGACGTCGCGCCCAAGCGAGTGAGCACATTTCGCCGACGGCTTAGGCCGCCCACCTAGTGTGGCTGCTCGGTGTCTGCAGGCAGCGAGGGGCTGCAAGCTTCCCGTATTCGCGCCTATGTCACCTCTGCTTGCTTGTCAGAGACAGAGTATCGCAAAACATACAACTCACTCCATGAATTGATTGCTACGGCATCTGTCATCAGCAGTCACAACTAGCAACACCAGTAGCAGCCGACTGCACGTAAAGAATTGGAATGTGCAGTGGGATTTTTGTGAATTCGGCGCAAGGCTGATCTTTCCGACATACGTTTGAGAATCTTATGGGAACACGTGTACTGTTTCTAAATTAAGTGTAGTGGTGGGAGGAGGGTACTTCCTACGCATTACAGCACGCTTGCCAATTGTGGCTGCTAATCGTTCGCTCGTATCTGCCTTGACACATTTTCTGGCTGTGAATTATTCCACTTGCATGGCAGTGTGCGCATGTTGGTGTGTTAAAAATTCTGGAGGCGCTGGGTATCGATCCCAGTACCTCTCGCATGCTAAGCGAGCGCTCTACCATCTGAGCTACGCCCCCTGCTGACGAACTGCGCTACATACAGCCATATCAATTGCACAGACCCTTGCACTCCAATTATTCCGCAGACAAACACTACTCTCAATGTGTCTGTGAGGGTGTCTTTCAGGTTTCCTGGATTCTGTATCGAATCGTAGTCGGCCAAAATCAAAGTGGCACGCACGACGTCGAAAATAGCGTTCGGCCAACGCTCTGAGGTAGACGAAAGTGTTGTTCACTCTCTAGACTTCACTGAGGTTAGGCCGTTTTACCTAAGGCAGATTTGCACTCGATGACACCTCGACAACAGCCGGTCCTCACATTTACGTCTTGCTCTCCTTACGTCAGTATACGAGTCTGTGACGCTGGCTTTGCAACATCTTGCGTGCCTTTAGGCTCGCCGCGACCAACACTTGCCACGAACTGACCACAAAACATGGAGGCGCCGGGGCTTGAACCCGGGACCTTTCACATGCAAAGCGAACGCTCTACCAACTGAGCTACGCCCCCAAGCACAACCAAACTGCGCTGTTCTCCATTCTTTACTACTCTTATGTGCACGGACACGATGGTTGGTTGGTTTGCAGGGCTGAAGGGAACAGAGTACAAAGGCGCGGACGCGTTCATATACACAAGAGTTCCAAGTAGTTTCGATGCTCTGGTATTACGACTGCAAATTCCGTCCGTTTTTAACGTCTTAAATTGAAGGGGCAGTCACAAGTTGCTCTGTTTTCACTCCATGTCGACAATCACACAGCACCTGAGGTAACAAGCACATCTGAAGCCCCATTGTGCACTCGACTGTTCATGCCAACTCACTGCCTCGCACTTTACTACTGTGTACCACTCTTGTCGTCCAACTGCAAAAGACTGGGCCACAACAAGTTTCCGCGTCTCCATTGCACTGCGCAAACTACGAAACGCTCCCCAAACATGGCACTCACCCATGCAGACGACTTTTCCGACTTTACACGACGCTCACGCAACGCTCACGCTAGTGACAGCCTTATTTAGAGCTTGACGTCGCGCCCAAGCGAGTGAGCACATTTCGCCGACGGCTTAGGCCGCCCACCTAGTGTGGCTGCTCGGTGTCTGCAGGCAGCGAGGGGCTGCAAGCTTCCCGTATTCGCGCCTATGTCACCTCTGCTTGCTTGTCAGAGACAGAGTATCGCAAAACATACAACTCACTCCATGAATTGATTGCTACGGCATCTGTCATCAGCAGTCACAACTAGCAACACCAGTAGCAGCCGACTGCACGTAAAGAATTGGAATGTGCAGTGGGATTTTTGTGAATTCGGCGCAAGGCTGATCTTTCCGACATACGTTTGAGAATCTTATGGGAACACGTGTACTGTTTCTAAATTAAGTGTAGTGGTGGGAGGAGGGTACTTCCTACGCATTACAGCACGCTTGCCAATTGTGGCTGCTAATCGTTCGCTCGTATCTGCCTTGACACATTTTCTGGCTGTGAATTATTCCACTTGCATGGCAGTGTGCGCATGTTGGTGTGTTAAAAATTCTGGAGGCGCTGGGTATCGATCCCAGTACCTCTCGCATGCTAAGCGAGCGCTCTACCATCTGAGCTACGCCCCCTGCTGACGAACTGCGCTACATACAGCCATATCAATTGCACAGACCCTTGCACTCCAATTATTCCGCAGACAAACACTACTCTCAATGTGTCTGTGAGGGTGTCTTTCAGGTTTCCTGGATTCTGTATCGAATCGTAGTCGGCCAAAATCAAAGTGGCACGCACGACGTCGAAAATAGCGTTCGGCCAACGCTCTGAGGTAGACGAAAGTGTTGTTCACTCTCTAGACTTCACTGAGGTTAGGCCGTTTTACCTAAGGCAGATTTGCACTCGATGACACCTCGACAACAGCCGGTCCTCACATTTACGTCTTGCTCTCCTTACGTCAGTATACGAGTCTGTGACGCCGGCTTTGCAACATCTTGCGTGCCTTTAGGCTCGCCGCGACCAACACTTGCCACGAACTGACCACAAAACATGGAGGCGCCGGGGCTTGAACCTGGGACCTTTCACATGCAAAGCGAACGCTCTACCAACTGAGCTACGCCCCCAAGCACAACCAAACTGCGCTGTTCTCCATTCTTTACTACTCTTATGTGCACGGACACGATGGTTGGTTGGTTTGCAGGGCTGAAGGGAACAGAGTACAAAGGCGCGGACGCGTTCATATACACAAGAGTTCCAAGTAGTTTCGATGCTCTGGTATTACGACTGCAAATTCCGTCCGTTTTTAACGTCTTAAATTGAAGGGGCAGTCACAAGTTGCTCTGTTTTCACTCCATGTCGACAATCACACAGCACCTGAGGTAACAAGCACATCTGAAGCCCCATTGTGCACTCGACTGTTCATGCCAACTCACTGCCTCGCACTTTACTACTGTGTACCACTCTTGTCGTCCAACTGCAAAAGACTGGGCCACAACAAGTTTCCGCGTCTCCATTGCACTGCGCAAACTACGAAACGCTCCCCAAACATGGCACTCACCCATGCAGACGACTTTTCCGACTTTACACGACGCTCACGCAACGCTCACGCTAGTGACAGCCTTATTTAGAGCTTGACGTCGCGCCCAAGCGAGTGAGCACATTTCGCCGACGGCTTAGGCCGCCCACCTAGTGTGGCTGCTCGGTGTCTGCAGGCAGCGAGGGGCTGCAAGCTTCCCGTATTCGCGCCTATGTCACCTCTGCTTGCTTGTCAGAGACAGAGTATCGCAAAACATACAACTCACTCCATGAATTGATTGCTACGGCATCTGTCATCAGCAGTCACAACTAGCAACACCAGTAGCAGCCGACTGCA
The DNA here is from genome assembly GCF_023864345.2 of Schistocerca serialis cubense. Classification (NCBI taxonomy): domain Eukaryota; kingdom Metazoa; phylum Arthropoda; class Insecta; order Orthoptera; family Acrididae; genus Schistocerca; species Schistocerca serialis. The sequence continues at coordinate 15,909 of NW_026047859.1, forward strand.
CGTAAAGAATTGGAATGTGCAGTGGGATTTTTGTGAATTCGGCGCAAGGCTGATCTTTCCGACATACGTTTGAGAATCTTATGGGAACACGTGTACTGTTTCTAAATTAAGTGTAGTGGTGGGAGGAGGGTACTTCCTGCGCATTACAGCACGCTTGCCAATTGTGGCTGCTAATCGTTCGCTCGTATCTGCCTTGACACATTTTCTGGCTGTGAATTATTCCACTTGCATGGCAGTGTGCGCATGTTGGTGTGTTAAAAATTCTGGAGGCGCTGGGTATCGATCCCAGTACCTCTCGCATGCTAAGCGAGCGCTCTACCATCTGAGCTACGCCCCCTGCTGACGAACTGCGCTACATACAGCCATATCAATTGCACAGACCCTTGCACTCCAATTATTCCGCAGACAAACACTACTCTCAATGTGTCTGTGAGGGTGTCTTTCAGGTTTCCTGGATTCTGTATCGAATCGTAGTCGGCCAAAATCAAAGTGGCACGCACGACGTCGAAAATAGCGTTCGGCCAACGCTCTGAGGTAGACGAAAGTGTTGTTCACTCTCTAGACTTCACTGAGGTTAGGCCGTTTTACCTAAGGCAGATTTGCACTCGATGACACCTCGACAACAGCCGGTCCTCACATTTACGTCTTGCTCTCCTTACGTCAGTATACGAGTCTGTGACGCTGGCTTTGCAACATCTTGCGTGCCTTTAGGCTCGCCGCGACCAACACTTGCCACGAACTGACCACAAAACATGGAGGCGCCGGGGCTTGAACCCGGGACCTTTCACATGCAAAGCGAACGCTCTACCAACTGAGCTACGCCCCCAAGCACAACCAAACTGCGCTGTTCTCCATTCTTTACTACTCTTATGTGCACGGACACGATGGTTGGTTGGTTTGCAGGGCTGAAGGGAACAGAGTACAAAGGCGCGGACGCGTTCATATACACAAGAGTTCCAAGTAGTTTCGATGCTCTGGTATTACGACTGCAAATTCCGTCCGTTTTTAACGTCTTAAATTGAAGGGGCAGTCACAAGTTGCTCTGTTTTCACTCCATGTCGACAATCACACAGCACCTGAGGTAACAAGCACATCTGAAGCCCCATTGTGCACTCGACTGTTCATGCCAACTCACTGCCTCGCACTTTACTACTGTGTACCACTCTTGTCGTCCAACTGCAAAAGACTGGGCCACAACAAGTTTCCGCGTCTCCATTGCACTGCGCAAACTACGAAACGCTCCCCAAACATGGCACTCACCCATGCAGACGACTTTTCCGACTTTACACGACGCTCACGCAACGCTCACGCTAGTGACAGCCTTATTTAGAGCTTGACGTCGCGCCCAAGCGAGTGAGCACATTTCGCCGACGGCTTAGGCCGCCCACCTAGTGTGGCTGCTCGGTGTCTGCAGGCAGCGAGGGGCTGCAAGCTTCCCGTATTCGCGCCTATGTCACCTCTGCTTGCTTGTCAGAGACAGAGTATCGCAAAACATACAACTCACTCCATGAATTGATTGCTACGGCATCTGTCATCAGCAGTCACAACTAGCAACACCAGTAGCAGCCGACTGCACGTAAAGAATTGGAATGTGCAGTGGGATTTTTGTGAATTCGGCGCAAGGCTGATCTTTCCGACATACGTTTGAGAATCTTATGGGAACACGTGTACTGTTTCTAAATTAAGTGTAGTGGTGGGAGGAGGGTACTTCCTACGCATTACAGCACGCTTGCCAATTGTGGCTGCTAATCGTTCGCTCGTATCTGCCTTGACACATTTTCTGGCTGTGAATTATTCCACTTGCATGGCAGTGTGCGCATGTTGGTGTGTTAAAAATTCTGGAGGCGCTGGGTATCGATCCCAGTACCTCTCGCATGCTAAGCGAGCGCTCTACCATCTGAGCTACGCCCCCTGCTGACGAACTGCGCTACATACAGCCATATCAATTGCACAGACCCTTGCACTCCAATTATTCCGCAGACAAACACTACTCTCAATGTGTCTGTGAGGGTGTCTTTCAGGTTTCCTGGATTCTGTATCGAATCGTAGTCGGCCAAAATCAAAGTGGCACGCACGACGTCGAAAATAGCGTTCGGCCAACGCTCTGAGGTAGACGAAAGTGTTGTTCACTCTCTAGACTTCACTGAGGTTAGGCCGTTTTACCTAAGGCAGATTTGCACTCGATGACACCTCGACAACAGCCGGTCCTCACATTTACGTCTTGCTCTCCTTACGTCAGTATACGAGTCTGTGACGCTGGCTTTGCAACATCTTGCGTGCCTTTAGGCTCGCCGCGACCAACACTTGCCACGAACTGACCACAAAACATGGAGGCGCCGGGGCTTGAACCTGGGACCTTTCACATGCAAAGCGAACGCTCTACCAACTGAGCTACGCCCCCAAGCACAACCAAACTGCGCTGTTCTCCATTCTTTACTACTCTTATGTGCACGGACACGATGGTTGGTTGGTTTGCAGGGCTGAAGGGAACAGAGTACAAAGGCGCGGACGCGTTCATATACACAAGAGTTCCAAGTAGTTTCGATGCTCTGGTATTACGACTGCAAATTCCGTCCGTTTTTAACGTCTTAAATTGAAGGGGCAGTCACAAGTTGCTCTGTTTTCACTCCATGTCGACAATCACACAGCACCTGAGGTAACAAGCACATCTGAAGCCCCATTGTGCACTCGACTGTTCATGCCAACTCACTGCCTCGCACTTTACTACTGTGTACCACTCTTGTCGTCCAACTGCAAAAGACTGGGCCACAACAAGTTTCCGCGTCTCCATTGCACTGCGCAAACTACGAAACGCTCCCCAAACATGGCACTCACCCATGCAGACGACTTTTCCGACTTTACACGACGCTCACGCTAGTGACAGCCTTATTTAGAGCTTGACGTCGCGCCCAAGCGAGTGAGCACATTTCGCCTACGGCTTAGGCCGCCCACCTAGTGTGGCTGCTCGGTGTCTGCAGGCAGCGAGGGGCTGCAAGCTTCCCGTATTCGCGCCTATGTCACCTCTGCTTGCTTGTCAGAGACAGAGTATCGCAAAACATACAACTCACTCCATGAATTGATTGCTACGGCATCTGTCATCAGCAGTCACAACTAGCAACACCAGTAGCAGCCGACTGCACGTAAAGAATTGGAATGTGCAGTGGGATTTTTGTGAATTCGGCGCAAGGCTGATCTTTCCGACATACGTTTGAGAATCTTATGGGAACACGTGTACTGTTTCTAAATTAAGTGTAGTGGTGGGAGGAGGGTACTTCCTGCGCATTACAGCACGCTTGCCAATTGTGGCTGCTAATCGTTCGCTCGTATCTGCCTTGACACATTTTCTGGCTGTGAATTATTCCACTTGCATGGCAGTGTGCGCATGTTGGTGTGTTAAAAATTCTGGAGGCGCTGGGTATCGATCCCAGTACCTCTCGCATGCTAAGCGAGCGCTCTACCATCTGAGCTACGCCCCCTGCTGACGAACTGCGCTACATACAGCCATATCAATTGCACAGACCCTTGCACTCCAATTATTCCGCAGACAAACACTACTCTCAATGTGTCTGTGAGGGTGTCTTTCAGGTTTCCTGGATTCTGTATCGAATCGTAGTCGGCCAAAATCAAAGTGGCACGCACGACGTCGAAAATAGCGTTCGGCCAACGCTCTGAGGTAGACGAAAGTGTTGTTCACTCTCTAGACTTCACTGAGGTTAGGCCGTTTTACCTAAGGCAGATTTGCACTCGATGACACCTCGACAACAGCCGGTCCTCACATTTACGTCTTGCTCTCCTTACGTCAGTATACGAGTCTGTGACGCTGGCTTTGCAACATCTTGCGTGCCTTTAGGCTCGCCGCGACCAACACTTGCCACGAACTGACCACAAAACATGGAGGCGCCGGGGCTTGAACCCGGGACCTTTCACATGCAAAGCGAACGCTCTACCAACTGAGCTACGCCCCCAAGCACAACCAAACTGCGCTGTTCTCCATTCTTTACTACTCTTATGTGCACGGACACGATGGTTGGTTGGTTTGCAGGGCTGAAGGGAACAGAGTACAAAGGCGCGGACGCGTTCATATACACAAGAGTTCCAAGTAGTTTCGATGCTCTGGTATTACGACTGCAAATTCCGTCCGTTTTTAACGTCTTCAATTGAAGGGGCAGTCACAAGTTGCTCTGTTTTCACTCCATGTCGACAATCACACAGCACCTGAGGTAACAAGCACATCTGAAGCCCCATTGTGCACTCGACTGTTCATGCCAACTCACTGCCTCGCACTTTACTACTGTGTACCACTCTTGTCGTCCAACTGCAAAAGACTGGGCCACAACAAGTTTCCGCGTCTCCATTGCACTGCGCAAACTACGAAACGCTCCCCAAACATGGCACTCACCCATGCAGACGACTTTTCCGACTTTACACGACGCTCACGCAACGCTCACGCTAGTGACAGCCTTATTTAGAGCTTGACGTCGCGCCCAAGCGAGTGAGCACATTTCGCCGACGGCTTAGGCCGCCCACCTAGTGTGGCTGCTCGGTGTCTGCAGGCAGCGAGGGGCTGCAAGCTTCCCGTATTCGCGCCTATGTCACCTCTGCTTGCTTGTCAGAGACAGAGTATCGCAAAACATACAACTCACTCCATGAATTGATTGCTACGGCATCTGTCATCAGCAGTCACAACTAGCAACACCAGTAGCAGCCGACTGCACGTAAAGAATTGGAATGTGCAGTGGGATTTTTGTGAATTCGGCGCAAGGCTGATCTTTCCGACATACGTTTGAGAATCTTATGGGAACACGTGTACTGTTTCTAAATTAAGTGTAGTGGTGGGAGGAGGGTACTTCCTGCGCATTACAGCACGCTTGCCAATTGTGGCTGCTAATCGTTCGCTCGTATCTGCCTTGACACATTTTCTGGCTGTGAATTATTCCACTTGCATGGCAGTGTGCGCATGTTGGTGTGTTAAAAATTCTGGAGGCGCTGGGTATCGATCCCAGTACCTCTCGCATGCTAAGCGAGCGCTCTACCATCTGAGCTACGCCCCCTGCTGACGAACTGCGCTACATACAGCCATATCAATTGCACAGACCCTTGCACTCCAATTATTCCGCAGACAAACACTACTCTCAATGTGTCTGTGAGGGTGTCTTTCAGGTTTCCTGGATTCTGTATCGAATCGTAGTCGGCCAAAATCAAAGTGGCACGCACGACGTCGAAAATAGCGTTCGGCCAACGCTCTGAGGTAGACGAAAGTGTTGTTCACTCTCTAGACTTCACTGAGGTTAGGCCGTTTTACCTAAGGCAGATTTGCACTCGATGACACCTCGACAACAGCCGGTCCTCACATTTACGTCTTGCTCTCCTTACGTCAGTATACGAGTCTGTGACGCTGGCTTTGCAACATCTTGCGTGCCTTTAGGCTCGCCGCGACCAACACTTGCCACGAACTGACCACAAAACATGGAGGCGCCGGGGCTTGAACCCGGGACCTTTCACATGCAAAGCGAACGCTCTACCAACTGAGCTACGCCCCCAAGCACAACCAAACTGCGCTGTTCTCCATTCTTTACTACTCTTATGTGCACGGACACGATGGTTGGTTGGTTTGCAGGGCTGAAGGGAACAGAGTACAAAGGCGCGGACGCGTTCATATACACAAGAGTTCCAAGTAGTTTCGATGCTCTGGTATTACGACTGCAAATTCCGTCCGTTTTTAACGTCTTCAATTGAAGGGGCAGTCACAAGTTGCTCTGTTTTCACTCCATGTCGACAATCACACAGCACCTGAGGTAACAAGCACATCTGAAGCCCCATTGTGCACTCGACTGTTCATGCCAACTCACTGCCTCGCACTTTACTACTGTGTACCACTCTTGTCGTCCAACTGCAAAAGACTGGGCCACAACAAGTTTCCGCGTCTCCATTGCACTGCGCAAACTACGAAACGCTCCCCAAACATGGCACTCACCCATGCAGACGACTTTTCCGACTTTACACGACGCTCACGCAACGCTCACGCTAGTGACAGCCTTATTTAGAGCTTGACGTCGCGCCCAAGCGAGTGAGCACATTTCGCCGACGGCTTAGGCCGCCCACCTAGTGTGGCTGCTCGGTGTCTGCAGGCAGCGAGGGGCTGCAAGCTTCCCGTATTCGCGCCTATGTCACCTCTGCTTGCTTGTCAGAGACAGAGTATCGCAAAACATACAACTCACTCCATGAATTGATTGCTACGGCATCTGTCATCAGCAGTCACAACTAGCAACACCAGTAGCAGCCGACTGCACGTAAAGAATTGGAATGTGCAGTGGGATTTTTGTGAATTCGGCGCAAGGCTGATCTTTCCGACATACGTTTGAGAATCTTATGGGAACACGTGTACTGTTTCTAAATTAAGTGTAGTGGTGGGAGGAGGGTACTTCCTGCGCATTACAGCACGCTTGCCAATTGTGGCTGCTAATCGTTCGCTCGTATCTGCCTTGACACATTTTCTGGCTGTGAATTATTCCACTTGCATGGCAGTGTGCGCATGTTGGTGTGTTAAAAATTCTGGAGGCGCTGGGTATCGATCCCAGTACCTCTCGCATGCTAAGCGAGCGCTCTACCATCTGAGCTACGCCCCCTGCTGACGAACTGCGCTACATACAGCCATATCAATTGCACAGACCCTTGCACTCCAATTATTCCGCAGACAAACACTACTCTCAATGTGTCTGTGAGGGTGTCTTTCAGGTTTCCTGGATTCTGTATCGAATCGTAGTCGGCCAAAATCAAAGTGGCACGCACGACGTCGAAAATAGCGTTCGGCCAACGCTCTGAGGTAGACGAAAGTGTTGTTCACTCTCTAGACTTCACTGAGGTTAGGCCGTTTTACCTAAGGCAGATTTGCACTCGATGACACCTCGACAACAGCCGGTCCTCACATTTACGTCTTGCTCTCCTTACGTCAGTATACGAGTCTGTGACGCTGGCTTTGCAACATCTTGCGTGCCTTTAGGCTCGCCGCGACCAACACTTGCCACGAACTGACCACAAAACATGGAGGCGCCGGGGCTTGAACCCGGGACCTTTCACATGCAAAGCGAACGCTCTACCAACTGAGCTACGCCCCCAAGCACAACCAAACTGCGCTGTTCTCCATTCTTTACTACTCTTATGTGCACGGACACGATGGTTGGTTGGTTTGCAGGGCTGAAGGGAACAGAGTACAAAGGCGCGGACGCGTTCATATACACAAGAGTTCCAAGTAGTTTCGATGCTCTGGTATTACGACTGCAAATTCCGTCCGTTTTTAACGTCTTCAATTGAAGGGGCAGTCACAAGTTGCTCTGTTTTCACTCCATGTCGACAATCACACAGCACCTGAGGTAACAAGCACATCTGAAGCCCCATTGTGCACTCGACTGTTCATGCCAACTCACTGCCTCGCACTTTACTACTGTGTACCACTCTTGTCGTCCAACTGCAAAAGACTGGGCCACAACAAGTTTCCGCGTCTCCATTGCACTGCGCAAACTACGAAACGCTCCCCAAACATGGCACTCACCCATGCAGACGACTTTTCCGACTTTACACGACGCTCACGCAACGCTCACGCTAGTGACAGCCTTATTTAGAGCTTGACGTCGCGCCCAAGCGAGTGAGCACATTTCGCCTACGGCTTAGGCCGCCCACCTAGTGTGGCTGCTCGGTGTCTGCAGGCAGCGAGGGGCTGCAAGCTTCCCGTATTCGCGCCTATGTCACCTCTGCTTGCTTGTCAGAGACAGAGTATCGCAAAACATACAACTCACTCCATGAATTGATTGCTACGGCATCTGTCATCAGCAGTCACAACTAGCAACACCAGTAGCAGCCGACTGCACGTAAAGAATTGGAATGTGCAGTGGGATTTTTGTGAATTCGGCGCAAGGCTGATCTTTCCGACATACGTTTGAGAATCTTATGGGAACACGTGTACTGTTTCTAAATTAAGTGTAGTGGTGGGAGGAGGGTACTTCCTGCGCATTACAGCACGCTTGCCAATTGTGGCTGCTAATCGTTCGCTCGTATCTGCCTTGACACATTTTCTGGCTGTGAATTATTCCACTTGCATGGCAGTGTGCGCATGTTGGTGTGTTAAAAATTCTGGAGGCGCTGGGTATCGATCCAGTACCTCTCGCATGCTAAGCGAGCGCTCTACCATCTGAGCTACGCCCCCTGCTGACGAACTGCGCTACATACAGCCATATCAATTGCACAGACCCTTGCACTCCAATTATTCCGCAGACAAACACTACTCTCAATGTGTCTGTGAGGGTGTCTTTCAGGTTTCCTGGATTCTGTATCGAATCGTAGTCGGCCAAAATCAAAGTGGCACGCACGACGTCGAAAATAGCGTTCGGCCAACGCTCTGAGGTAGACGAAAGTGTTGTTCACTCTCTAGACTTCACTGAGGTTAGGCCGTTTTACCTAAGGCAGATTTGCACTCGATGACACCTCGACAACAGCCGGTCCTCACATTTACGTCTTGCTCTCCTTACGTCAGTATACGAGTCTGTGACGCTGGCTTTGCAACATCTTGCGTGCCTTTAGGCTCGCCGCGACCAACACTTGCCACGAACTGACCACAAAACATGGAGGCGCCGGGGCTTGAACCCGGGACCTTTCACATGCAAAGCGAACGCTCTACCAACTGAGCTACGCCCCCAAGCACAACCAAACTGCGCTGTTCTCCATTCTTTACTACTCTTATGTGCACGGACACGATGGTTGGTTGGTTTGCAGGGCTGAAGGGAACAGAGTACAAAGGCGCGGACGCGTTCATATACACAAGAGTTCCAAGTAGTTTCGATGCTCTGGTATTACGACTGCAAATTCCGTCCGTTTTTAACGTCTTCAATTGAAGGGGCAGTCACAAGTTGCTCTGTTTTCACTCCATGTCGACAATCACACAGCACCTGAGGTAACAAGCACATCTGAAGCCCCATTGTGCACTCGACTGTTCATATGCCAACTCACTGCCTCGCACTTTACTACTGTGTACCACTCTTGTCGTCCAACTGCAAAAGACTGGGCCACAACAAGTTTCCGCGTCTCCATTGCACTGCGCAAACTACGAAACGCTCCCCAAACATGGCACTCACCCATGCAGACGACTTTTCCGACTTTACACGACGCTCACGCAACGCTCACGCTAGTGACAGCCTTATTTAGAGCTTGACGTCGCGCCCAAGCGAGTGAGCACATTTCGCCGACGGCTTAGGCCGCCCACCTAGTGTGGCTGCTCGGTGTCTGCAGGCAGCGAGGGGCTGCAAGCTTCCCGTATTCGCGCCTATGTCACCTCTGCTTGCTTGTCAGAGACAGAGTATCGCAAAACATACAACTCACTCCATGAATTGATTGCTACGGCATCTGTCATCAGCAGTCACAACTAGCAACAGTAGCAGAAGCAGGCAGCGACTGCACGTAAGAATTGGAATGTGCAGTGGGATTTTTGTGAATTCGGCGCAAGGCTGATCTTTCCGACATACGTTTGAGAATCTTATGGGAACACGTGTACTGTTTCTAAATTAAGTGTAGTGGTGGGAGGAGGGTACTTCCTGCGCATTACAGCACGCTTGCCAATTGTGGCTGCTAATCGTTCGCTCGTATCTGCCTTGACACATTTTTCTGGCTGTGAATTATTCCACTTGCATGGCAGTGTGCGCATGTTGGTGTGTTAAAAATTCTGGAGGCGCTGGGTATCGATCCCAGTACCTCTCGCATGCTAAGCGAGCGCTCTACCATCTGAGCTACGCCCCCTGCTGACGAACTGCGCTACATACAGCCATATCAATTGCACAGACCCTTGCACTCCAATTATTCCGCAGACAAACACTACTCTCAATGTGTCTGTGAGGGTGTCTTTCAGGTTTCCTGGATTCTGTATCGAATCGTAGTCGGCCAAAATCAAAGTGGCACGCACGACGTCGAAAATAGCGTTCGGCCAACGCTCTGAGGTAGACGAAAGTGTTGTTCACTCTCTAGACTTCACTGAGGTTAGGCCGTTTTACCTAAGGCAGATTTGCACTCGATGACACCTCGACAACAGCCGGTCCTCACATTTACGTCTTGCTCTCCTTACGTCAGTATACGAGTCTGTGACGCTGGCTTTGCAACATCTTGCGTGCCTTTAGGCTCGCCGCGACCAACACTTGCCACGAACTGACCACAAAACATGGAGGCGCCGGGGCTTGAACCCGGGACCTTTCACATGCAAAGCGAACGCTCTACCAACTGAGCTACGCCCCCAAGCACAACCCAAACTGCGCTGTTCTCCATTCTTTACTACTCTTATGTGCACGGACACGATGGTTGGTTGGTTTGCAGGGCTGAAGGGAACAGAGTACAAAGGCGCGGACGCGTTCATATACACAAGAGTTCCAAGTAGTTTCGATGCTCTGGTATTACGACTGCAAATTCCGTCCGTTTTTAACGTCTTCAATTGAAGGGGCAGTCACAAGTTGCTCTGTTTTCACTCCATGTCGACAATCACACAGCACCTGAGGTAACAAGCACATCTGAAGCCCCATTGTGCACTCGACTGTTCATGCCAACTCACTGCCTCGCACTTTACTACTGTGTACCACTCTTGTCGTCCAACTGCAAAAGACTGGGCCACAACAAGTTTCCGCGTCTCCATTGCACTGCGCAAACTACGAAACGCTCCCCAAACATGGCACTCACCCATGCAGACGACTTTTCCGACTTTACACGACGCTCACGCAACGCTCACGCTAGTGACAGCCTTATTTAGAGCTTGACGTCGCGCCCAAGCGAGTGAGCACATTTCGCCTACGGCTTAGGCCGCCCACCTAGTGTGGCTGCTCGGTGTCTGCAGGCAGCGAGGGGCTGCAAGCTTCCCGTATTCGCGCCTATGTCACCTCTGCTTGCTTGTCAGAGACAGAGTATCGCAAAACATACAACTCACTCCATGAATTGATTGCTACGGCATCTGTCATCAGCAGTCACAACTAGCAACACCAGTAGCAGCCGACTGCACGTAAAGAATTGGAATGTGCAGTGGGATTTTTGTGAATTCGGCGCAAGGCTGATCTTTCCGACATACGTTTGAGAATCTTATGGGAACACGTGTACTGTTTCTAAATTAAGTGTAGTGGTGGGAGGAGGGTACTTCCTGCGCATTACAGCACGCTTGCCAATTGTGGCTGCTAATCGTTCGCTCGTATCTGCCTTGACACATTTTCTGGCTGTGAATTATTCCACTTGCATGGCAGTGTGCGCATGTTGGTGTGTTAAAAATTCTGGAGGCGCTGGGTATCGATCCCAGTACCTCTCGCATGCTAAGCGAGCGCTCTACCATCTGAGCTACGCCCCCTGCTGACGAACTGCGCTACATACAGCCATATCAATTGCACAGACCCTTGCACTCCAATTATTCCGCAGACAAACACTACTCTCAATGTGTCTGTGAGGGTGTCTTTCAGGTTTCCTGGATTCTGTATCGAATCGTAGTCGGCCAAAATCAAAGTGGCACGCACGACGTCGAAAATAGCGTTCGGCCAACGCTCTGAGGTAGACGAAAGTGTTGTTCACTCTCTAGGACTTCACTGAGGTTAGGCCGTTTTACCTAAGGCAGATTTGCACTCGATGACACCTCGACAACAGCCGGTCCTCACATTTACGTCTTGCTCTCCTTACGTCAG